>NC_045685.1:4137996-4437996 GCF_003331165.1 Xiphophorus hellerii
GCGGGCTTCCTCTGTGCACGTACGCACAGATCTGTACGGGTAGCCTAATAAATACCGCCTCCCTTTCTCTGTGTCATTCCACTCCCTGGAGAGAGGCCTCTATTGACAGGCAGCAGAGCTTTAACTGATCGATAGTCTCTTTCTGTGCCTCCCCCTTTTTCTGTGTGCATCTCTCTCTCTCTCTTTCTCTATCCCTACGGGTCCCCACATCTTATCATCTCTGTTCTTGTCTCTGATGCTGAAGCTGAAGCACTTCTGATCTTGGACATACAGCTTGAAACCATCAAAGCTACGCACCGTCTCATTTGGTCGTATTTCCCGTCATTTACATGGAAAATTAATGTGCTCTTGAAGCTGAATTGAAAATGGGCAAACTTTAAGGCTGTGGGGGAGCAAAAGGGGTTCTTTAGCTTGTTTCTACTAGAAAAGGCGAACCCTGTCTCACCTATGATTTGCACAGCCAGCAACTGTCAGCAGCACTATAATATGTTGTGAGTAAAGAGGCCAAAAGGTCGCTTGAAACCATTTAAGCTGAGCCATATTGAATCTGATTGCCATGCTTTGCAGCTTGCGCTCATGAATACCATAAACCTTGAAGCCCCTTAGTTACATAGACACACACACCCAGTCACACACACTGGAAGATTTGATGGCTCAGCTAGCCTCATACATATTCACAACAATGTGTTTGCCTTATCGTGTGATTCATATTGCCCCAAGTGTTGAAATCTCTGGTGATTCAGTGCAATCTATAATAGCAGCTGAATTGGTTCTCTCTGAAAGTCATTCGTAATGATTTTTAAAATTGCTCGGAGTACAGCTGTTGCTACTAAATAAGAAAAATAAAGGATCTCGGCGGATCAAAGCATCAGTTACGTTTATCTGCCTTACATTCCCTGAGCTCTTCTTCAATTATATTATGAATAAACAGCTGAATACAGTCATCTTACGACCACAAGCATGCTCTGTGTGTTTTATTGGGATTCAATGTGCTTTATCAACACAATATTGGGTAGAATTGTGAAGTGGAAGGGAAATGATACTTGATTTTTAACATGTATGACTAAAAAAAATCTCCAGTCCGCCTACACACTGGTGTGGTTTGAATGTATCTGCCAAGCAGACCGGAGACCGCTCCGGAAGCAGGTAATGGACTAGAGAGCAAAACATTCTGGGTAAATACAACCAAAACAAACTCGCTTCCGAGCTTCTGTCTCACAGAACTGCCATCCCCATGACTCCCACTCTCAGCTCCTTCAGACTAGTCAGCACCAATTAGCAAACACTTGGTGGAACATCTTCGATGCTAATTATAGATGATACTTCTCAGTGAAACTCTGGTAAAAACGTTAAAGGGTTAATAATACGGAGTTTCAGAAAGACCTGCACTTTTTAAAGAGACAGATCCAATTTGAAGGCGTCACTCATATTTGATACATGTAACAACTGAATGTAACAAAGTTACTTGATTTTGCTATAAAATGATACTATGTGGCTGGAAAATACATAATACTGCCTCTTTAAAGGACAGAGTGATATGCTTGAATTTTTTTTGTGTTTCAGGCATTTAATTAATATCCACTAACACAAAATTTGACAAATCAGGGCTACATACAGTACAGACCAAAAGTTTAGACACACCTTTTAATTCAATGAGTTTCCTTTATTTTCATGACTATTGACATTGTAGATTCACACTGAAGGCATCAAAACTATGAATAACACATGTGGAAATATGCACTAAACAAAAAAGTGTAAAACAACTGAAAATAGCCCTTATATTCTAGTTTCTTCAAAGTAGCAACCTTTTGCTGTGATTACTGCTTTGCACACACACTGCATTTTCTTGATGAGCTTCAAGAGGTAGTCACCTGAAATGGTTTTCACTTCATAGGTGTGCCCTGTCAGGTTAATAAGTGGGATTTCTTGCCTTATACATTGTCATGAAAATAAAGAAAACCCATTGAATTAGAAGGTGTGTCCAAACTTTTGGTCTGTACTGTATGTCATATGAAAGATGAATAAAACTCAATAACAAATGGAAATTGAAATAACTTGTTTATTGAAAAGAAACATTTTAGTGACCTCATTTTGTATACTGAAGACAGAAATGCAAGATATAGTGCAAAGCTATTTCCTGCGGGATGGAAAGATGGAGAAGATTAAGGCCGGAAGATCCCAGTGAGGGCCCCGCCACATTTTGTGTAAAATACATACCGACATTGCAAAGAGAAATCAGTGTTTTGCTTGAAAGAAAAAATAAAAAATCTGGTCACTTTAAGAGCTTAAACAGCTAAAGAAGCAGGAAATGCTGTGACTTCTTAAAGTTTGAAACTATAAAGTACTTTCACATTGCCTCTCTCTGCGAGGGATGTTCTATCTTCTCATTTACGAATGAAGAAAAAGAAGCATTAATGGGAAATGAGTAAAAGACTGGAGAGTAAAAACAAATCTCATTTGTTCTATACATTCAATGTTTCACTTTCCGCCCACTCTCATCACTGGTGGCATTTGGGGCTGTCAACGACCAAAATAGGAGGAAGTAAAAGAGACTTACTTTTGATGTTGGACCTTGCCGCGGTGATAAAATATTGAAGCAGCCCGCAGTTCACAGTTCCGTCACCACTCTTCATTTATTCCGCTTCAAGATAAAAGTCTGACCCCCTACTGCCGTCGCTGCACCTCACCCTATCAATTGCTCCCCCTTGATTTCTGTGTTTCGTCTTTATCTTACTCACCACGTCTTGTATTTGCTTCCTGTTTTGGCTCTCTATCAATTGAATTGCTGTCTCACGCAATGTTGTGAGCTCAGCTGTCTTTTTTTTTTTTTTTCTTTCTTTGGTGTGTCGGAGTGTACGTGGCTAGTTAATTTTGAAAAGACAGATAAAGCACAAACACTTTGTGATAATCAATCTCTAAGTCATTTTGATGTTTTATTGTAGGGCACTCTCACACGTAGGTTTAAATCTGTACATACTCTCAGATATCATCCCAGATTTTCCTATTATTGAGATGATGTGATTCTCTGAAGCATCAGTAATCGGTTGAAAGAGAGATTTTAGCCAGAAATCAATTCGCTGTTTGAGTACCTCCATTCGTAGGTCTGCTTGTCTCTTCTGTTAGAGTGGCTGAACTGGCTCATCTCACCACTTCAGCCAACCACAGATCAGAGAACGCTTTTCATTTAGTTGATTTGCTTCTTTTTCTGCCTCCCTCCCTCCTGCTTTGCAACTGTGATTTGTCACGTCACTGAAACTCCCAGTAGAGGGAGACGAGCCAGTTCAGCAGTCAGAACCGCTACTAAAAGTCTTCTTGTTGTTTAGGTATACATTTGAAACTTTAGGACAGATAATGGAATCCCAAAAGTGGGGTTAAGAATAAAAAAAAAGAGGGCTCTTTTTGGAAATTAAACTAAACACTCAGAATACCTGGAGATTTTAAACTTTTTAGGGCAGTATGACCGAAAATGTTCATGCTTGTGAAATAGCTTGAGATCTCTTGACACTGTTACCAGGCTATGCCTGGTATACTGATGAGTGTGTGCACTTCTGCTATGATTTGGTGCTATTTAAAGAAAGTCAACCCAGTCTGATTACCGGGCGACGTAATGGTATGGAAGGGGAAACACTGATGCTAGTTATTTTGCCACTGTACCCCTGTTTAATTGACTTAGTATAAATTTCTGTCCAGTGAACTGATAGTCTTGGTCTCAAGTCATTTTCACTGGGTGTGAAACTCAATAAAGCGTTAGACGAAGATGAGTTGGAATAATTTATGAAGTTACATAAAACAGCTCACCTCTCTGTATCCACTGGTGGAAGAGCTTCCTAATAGTAGCAATATTTCAAAGGAGTCTCAAAACTTTTCAGCTCTTTTCACCAGACAATTGAAGTTAGTACTGGTTTTCTGATCTAGATACAAAACAAAACATTTTAGCTTTCCATTTCTCGTTACTCCACCTTAACAGAATGTTTTATAGATTTTTGCCGAGTAACCTAAACCACAAACTTGGAGACAAAAGCAGTAAGCAATCCATCCCTCTGTCTGCTTTGCTTCAGCATTGATAAGATATGTAAGCAGTTTCTGTGGGAGGATATAGTTTTAGTTGATTTTGGGGGGGGGGGAAACCCAATGAGGGATATCTTTGATCCCATTACTTAAGTCATAATGACAGAAAGCATTGTGGCCCAGAAACAAATGCAGAATAATTGTTAAAAAAAAAGAGGAGTCGGATGAGAGCTACGTATATTCTAGCAGGAGGAGATTGTTTATTTGGTTCCTATGGTCCCGAGAGAATGAACCAGCAGGAGTGCAGTAGGAAAAATGAACATGGATCGCAGAGCGTATGCACACCCACTCACAAGCACACACATACGGGGGAAAGTACTAGATAACAAGCAGATAGCACTTTAAAACCTTCTACGCTCTGTTTCTGATTCATCTGCCGTACTCTTTTTCCATCTTTCACTTGTCAGCACTCCTTTACCTTATCTTTACTCTTACTTTATAGTCTCTCACCCTTGCTTACTGCTTTCTCTCCTTCCTAATTTTTCTTCCCAGCTTCTGTGACTCATTTCTAGCCTTTAATACCTTCTCATCCTCTCCACCAGTTCTGTGATCCCTGCTTTTGGGGCGTTAATGTATAGTACACATTTTTTTGACAGTAATCTGAAGTTACAATTTCCTGGCTTTGCTTCATGATCATCCTCTTCCCATACATTCTATTCCTTTTATTTTGCATTTCTGGTATCATCACTCGTTTTCCACCTTATTTCCTCCTTCTCTTTGGCAAATTTATACCTTAACAGTTGCAACGGTGTTTGCGATTCAGTTGGGAACTAATACAGCAAAGCTGCTCTGGGGCCACCTAACCCTGTTCAGTTGTCTGGATAAAAAGAGGGAAAACTGACCTGTAGAGTCCTCCAAAGAGGCAGTGACTAAGAGGGCCATAAAAGGGAAATCTGCTCATCACTTGAGTGTTGCTGGTCAGATTGTGTCTCTCCGAGAGTGTGTTGGGGGTGGGGGGAGTGAAAAAGACAGTGTGGGAAAATACAAGATAAGAGAGCAGGTGATCTGAGTTTAAGATAGTCTGTATCCTCTACTCGAAGAAATCACTCAGGCTTTGAACCCTCTCTTTGCTCTGGTTCCACACATAAAACAGCTCCGTGTGTCTGTGTGTACCGACATGCGTGACTGTGCACACGTGTTAGAGACTGTCAGGTGGGGAAGGGATGATAAAAGTGATGTGAAAGACTGGGAGATAAGTAATGCTTATCTGTGTGCGGGGCATGTGGCGACAACTCCAACATTAGAGCACACTCCTTCACTGAATCCAGGTAAAACCCACTTTAATACACTCAAACTGATTTCCATAAAACTCTCAGGTGCTGTCTTTAACATTGGTAACCACTCATCTTTGATTGTACTGATTCGTGGATTGTCTTTTGCAAATTTGATGTCCGTACTCCTCATGGTAGCCAATTGTAGCAACTGAAATTTGACATTCATGTTGTTGGATTATATCTGAAATTTTCAAAGTATATCTGATGTTCTCAAAACAAAAATCCAGCTTGGAAAGCTGAAATATTTTAGGAGCTTTGCTACTTCACGTGCTAGCATTACAATCCAAGAATGGCTAGATTGTGGCTGATTGGCAATGATAAGGAAGACTGTAGAGATCACCTTGTGTGATAGTGCTAAGATGGTTTCAACTATATATATTAATGCATATAAAAGCCACAGTATGTAACTTTATAAAAATTTTTTTTTACATATTTGCTCTAACTATTACATGTTGTAATAATATAATATGAGACGCATAATCTGGGAAAAGATTGATCCCCTTCATCTCCTCTCTGAGCCGCTATTGCCATTTGACAAAATGCCCCACTCCTGGTCAAAAACAGCCAGTCAGAGCCAAGACGAGGGTCTTAATGCTGTTATTCAACCTCATGTATTCACTGCTCAATCTGGTAATGACAGAGAAACAACCTACCGTTCAGGAAAACGGTGGTCATGATAACTAGCACGTACAGAAGCGTAATTGGCATTGCTAAAAACTTCCTCCTGGCTTTGAATGGTTGCTTCTAGTTAGCACTGGGAGCAGGCAGAGAAGGAAGAGGATATTTGGTGTTGGAACTATGAAAATGGTCAATTATGAGCACTTTTAGAGGCGGTCTCAAGTATTGATGGTTTCCTGATATTAACAGTTGGTTGTGGTCCTTATCGTCATTCACGAAATGAATAGAGTTAGCTCACAGATTTGGCTCAGAGTACAATTATGTTGCCCATTCTTCTGTCCATCCAAATTCAGCTACAAGTCTGACTGTTTGGATACCTATAAATCCTAAAGTCACTCAATAACTAAATTAGCTAAAAATAAATATGCTAATGATTCCTTACCAGTACTTTTTCTAAAACCTTACTAGCTTTAGCTGCTTTTTCAAAGAATAGAGTGCTAATTTGTTTTTGAAATGGACATCAGGGACTGCACCCACTCCAGCTTTTTAAAACCTTTACAAAAAAACACAAAGAAAGGGACTTACTGTACGTCGACACAAAAATGTGATAAAGGATTCACAACTTTGACTATTCCATTTACCAGGGGTCTGTTATTCTACTTTTGTTTTGTCATCTGCTGTTTGTTTTATATTTACATTGAACTCACCCAATTACCACAGAACAGGGATACAGAACACAGACTGTTCATGACGAAGCGATAAGACATTCTGAATATTTTAGAATAAAACAGCAAGTAAAGATGTCCAATTTTCCTTAAGTTCATATATTGAATTCAAAATTTAAAAATGAAGCTATCTTCATTTTTAGAGGAAAGCGCCTTCACATTGATCTCCTTGTATTTAAAGATGAATAAACATGAATAAATTAGCTTACTAATATATTTTTCTGGAGTCACATGTTCTGAACTAAGTAATGCTTAATCGTTCTTTACTTTTTACCCTGAGGGCGACTGTGGCTCAGTGGAAATAGTAGTAAGGAAGCAGTGGGTTTGATTCCATTTTCCTCCCCTTTCACATCTCAGTGTGCCCTTGGGCATGGAAATGAACCCTAAGTTGCCTTGCATTCTGCATATTTGTTTATGAATGAATCTCCAGTGTAAATACACATTAGTTAATTTATCATTTATTCATATAGCCTGGTGCTTAATCAATGGCTAAAACTTGCCCATAGTATCAGCAGCCAGTATATATCCATATCTTTGTAGAATATTAGGTAACAATAGCTACCGTTTTTTTTTGTCATTCGTACTTGATAACACACCCTAAAGCCATTACAGGGTATTTCAAAAAAGATAGTTTAATCATTATTAATCAATTTATAATTTATAGCTGTTTATGATTTCCTTTAAAAAAACAGAGGTCTGTTTTTGTGTCCACATTCTCTCTGTCACAGTGGAATAATTGTAGAAAAAGAAAGAAAACAAGAGGAGAAATAGGGATGTAAGTGGTCCAGGCAAGGAAATGAGGATATAGGCAGTCCATGGAGTGGATGAATTGCATAATTAAAAAAGTACCCGTTGCATATTGATTGGCTGGATCCTGAGAAGGATTCTGCCCGAACGTCCTCAGAGTGCAGCTGTCCCGAGGCAAAGTGACGGACAGAGAGGGCAGGGGGCAAGGATAATGAGCTGCTTCAAATGGAAACTGCAGCTCATTTTGCACACTTATTGCTCTCTGTCTCATGCAGATGTGCTGGGGCAATAAGTCGCACACAGTTTCGTTTTTTTCTCTAAGGCACAAATAATGCAAAAGCAGAGCGGTGCATTCAGTTACAAAGAATTCTGCCGATGTAGATAGACTTGTGCAAACAATTAGGAATTTTAACTCAAAAAGATGACACTTCATAGCAAACCAATGAATAAAAAATGGTGTGGTGTTCATTTAGTTCTCCATCAGAAGCTGTAAAGAAAGTTTGAAATAACCGTTAAGTATTTGCCCTTGGAGAAGGGAAGGCCAGTCTTTCACTCGGAAAAGTCAAGTTGGTTTTCATTCGTCTAAGAAGGGCTGAGGTATGACTCATACACCTAACATATTTAAGTTTAGCCAAAGGGGAAAACAAAGGAAGTTCTCATGAAGTTTTGTTTGTAAAGTTTACAAACTTTTTTCGATAACAAAGATATCTCTCTATAAAAATGTAATGAAACATTGATCCAGTTGACACCACAAATTTGTATCCAAGAGTTGGATTTGCATTTCCATTAAAATGTGATGTGAAACGCCACTTGTATGTATTTACTAACCTACATCTATTTCCACCAGTTTATTCCGACCCTTCTGTACAGAATAACATTTCAGGAAAATCGTTGGCTCTAAGCAGTCAATGATTTAAGATGAGCATTGCCTACACCTGGAACCTAGCTAAACCTGACCTCTTGTGCACCCTAAGAAAAGAGGGTGCACTAGAGGTGAGGGTGCACCTCTCATCTACCAAATGACAACTCAAATATAGGAATAAAAATTAAATTTTGTGGAAAAATTCTGAAACAAACACAGAAACACATAAAATTAGGTATGGACTTAAGTGTTACCTGAAGTACTGTTTTTGGTTGTTTTTTTTCATTCATCAGCATTAAAGGGCGGAAAATGTTGTGTGCAATCAACATTTTTCAGCTTTATATCATTATATAATGTCATTGCCTCATCAAACATGTATCTGTAGTGTTGCTTCGTTTTTTTTAATGCATGTTTAAGAAATCCTCCCATGGCAACCATTCAGGGAATACCGTAGCTAACAGCGGCAACAGTTAGCAAACACCTGGTGGAACTGAGTTCATCATAAAAAACTACAGCACTTCAAAGAAGCATTGTTACAACACAAGGAAAGAGACGTGTCAGATAGGGTAGGAGATTCTTAAAGAGACAGAGGTCCAATTTCAAGGCATCAGATACATGCCTTGAAATTAAGGGAAATTTATTTTTAAATTATTTTTAATCTAAACAGCATTTTTATACCAGCTGAAGTTAAGATAGTTGGTTTCGCTACAAAATGGGCCTCGAAAGTACATAATACCTCCGCCTTTACCTCTTTGTCTTTGGTTGTTCAGTAGAGAAAAGGAGAAAGCTGAGCAGGGAACGAGAGGGAGGGTGAGGCGAGTTGGGGTTGGGTTGTTCCGGGAGGCCAATCAGAGAAGAAAACAACCACAAAGAAGAAGCAAAGAGACAAGACATTAAAATGCATGGGTGCCCTTGCCAGGTCATATAAGGCTTGCAGTACACCGGCATCAAATCTCATCTAGCAGTTAGCAGAAGGCATATAGCAAGCAGCGCTTTTTAGCACTGTATCCAATTGCCCTGACCGTAGATGCATGTGTGTATATATGTCACAAAGAAAGGTGTGTGTGTGTGCTATGTGTGCGGAGGTCTGTTGGGGGATGTGCTGACCTTCCTCTAGGCCCCATGATGTCCTTGTGTTTGCTGCCGTCTCCTTTTAGCCACTGCTAATTGTGTACAGTGTTCAGCTCACACCTGGCTTGTCGGTCATGCTAATTCCCTCAACAGCAAACCCCAGACCTGCTCTTCGCGTTGTTTTTGATCTCTTCTGCCTCCCTCACATCCTGTTGTGATTTTAAACTCCATTTTAGCATGTCTTGTGCGGTAGCTGTGTGGAATTCTGAAGCAGCTCACATAGGGACCTCAGGAGTCAACACAAACACACCCCCACAAAAGAGCGTACATTTTCAGATTTAAAAAAAAAAGGGCGGTATAATGTCAGGACGATAGCGAAATGAACAGCACTCAGTCAAGACTGATTTTCAAGAGCTACATCTCAAAAAGGAATGACTGTAAATATGTCTCTTCTGAAAAATCTTTGAAAGCTGGGCTGCATCTCTAAGGCTGTTAAATGAGACATGTACAACCTGAGGTTTAAATCTAATGATGTAATTTTGATGCAAGCAAGTGTGGCAAATGAAAGGGGAATAAAGGTAGAGTAGAACAGAGTTTTCTTTTTGAGCCTTGCTAAACTGTTCCCACACCTTGAACTTTTTCAGATTCTCTGTTACCATTGATTTCAATATTGTAATGAAAACTTTTTTCAGTGACAAACACAAATCAGTTCATAATAATGAAATGAGACATTTTAGATTAAAAAAAAGGATTCAGTTTGCCATAAGTCATGGAGCTTTTCTATGTTCAGCACTGGAAACGTGTGGAAAAGGGTATTTTGGACAAAAGTGTAACTTTTTACAGAAAACCAACTCTGCATTTTACTTTGAATGCACCGTCTCCACAGAGAGACATGGTAGTGGCAGCATCATTCATGAGGACTTCCAAGTACAACAAAAAGATTTGAAGTTTGATATTTTTTGTCATTTATTTCAAGTCAGGTTTACTTGTGAATCATATTTCAGCAACAAGGCAGTTCAGGTGCTTTAAAGGTTCTTTAAATCATAAAAACCATCATACAGCCATCAGTTATGAAACAAGCAATAAATACTACATTTTGTTAAATGCCAGCATCAAAACAATCAAGCATACATATCAAATATAGTGATATTGTCTCACATACTACTAATCAAAGGCAACTTTAAACAGGTGTGTTTAAAGCCTTGATTTAGTATTTTTCAGTTTTCTAGAAGTTTGTTCCAGATTAGAGGAGCATAAAAACTGAATGTTGCTTTTCCATGTTTGAGTTTCACAAAGTGAAACTATGAGTATATATAGTGAAACCTTGTGAAACTTTGTGAAACTCATATATTGTATAGATTCATAACACAGAATGAAGTTAAGTATGACATAAAAATACTTGAAATACTAATTTCAGTCTCAAAAAATTTTATATTTTGAAAAAGTGAATGATTGGAAACTCATGTTGTCACACCCAAACCAGTTAATCCACTCAAAAAAGCCTGAAAAAGTTTCCTGAGCCTCTAAGTGGCCTCTCATTCTGGGTCAGTCGGCTACACACTCATGGGGAAGACTAAAGAAAAATTCTACATTTCTAAATCATTTTCTGTAAGACATAATTACAAGAAATTCGGGCTCAAAATATTTAATTCCGTATACTGAATCATTTCACTTTCTTAAATGATTGACACAACTTTGAACTCATTCATGGCAGTTTAACTTTTTGAGATGTATCTCTATGTCCAATTCAGAATTTTGTCCAGTCTGTCTTTGCATGACCTATTTTCCAATACTTGGGTAAAGCACTTCTTTAGATGTGCAAAGCTGGTGGAGGCGTGCATTAGTTACTTCCAATAGAAGTAACAAAATGAAAAGGAAAATAAGCACATTGTTTTTTCTTTCTGTTTGCGTTCATACAGTACTATCGCATTAAATTCCAAATATGTGAATATTCCTGCAATGCGGCGCAACTAAACAATTACAATAGGTAGCTATCCGCAACATGCTCTTGCCCTTTAACAGGGGTACCCAAGCAGCCATAAAGTCGGAGCCAAGTTCAGCTGAGCACAAATACCAGAGCAAGAGGCAGGGGAAATAAACAGGCTGAAATGTCTCCCTCCTCTCTGCCATTTTCCTCTTTGATGATTGATGGTGGACATTGTTCAGTGGCTTTTAGTCACAGGCTTGTAATTGCTTTTTGATATTGTTACAAATGAGAAATTACTCCATCCCATTACCAGGGCAGACAATAAACAATAGAGTCCACAGCAGAGGAGGACGATAAGGCAGTGTTTACAAAGGAAATGCAGCAGCATTTACATTTCATTTATTTGAAGTGAGTTACAGTGCACCCCAAGGATCAGGGACTTCGGAGTCTTTGGACAGTCAGAAATGTGTGGGTATTCATCAGTGAAGAATGTAATCATGCCTGGCTCTAAAGGTGAATAATTGTGAGAATTTAATGAGGTATGTATAAACAGTCTTCTGAGTCTTCATTTAAACACCCCCAATGAATTAAATTGACGGAACTTGTCGGACCTCGTGTAAGTACTGTCCTGGGATGTCACTCACACGACTTTCTGTTCCCCGACAGAGCTCCCGCCAGCCTCCACGCACTCCCAAATTCAACTGTGTGAGACGTGGGAGAAAGGAGTGCTAATCACTCATTTATCACTAGTTAACTTTAAAACTTGTAAATTCTCTGCAAATTTAGCATTGATATAAGTAAATTTGTCCTGCACTACAGAGCAGTCTCGCTACTGATTTCGGACCTGGTCGCTAGTTTCTAGCTGTAATAACTGACTGTGTGTGATGACTCTGGATCGTTCCTCTTTTGGTCCAAATATAACTTCAGTTTAGTTTTTGTTCAGCTGGTGAAACTTATGGCAACTTCATGCATTGATCTGTTCAATGCATTGATGGGTTCAGTCACCTGGTGACATAAAGTAGAGCTTTATCTGTGTAAATATGGTAACAGAAAAGATTAGGAAAAGGAACCAAAAAGAGGACAGAAAATGTCAAAATCTTTGACCATTTTGCTTGATAACCTGCATGTTTAGTCATCATTTATGACCTACAAAAATGTATTTGGTATGTTTGTTGTTCCTTCTTTTACTTGGACACTTAGGGTTTGCTTTATTTGTATTGTCTGTCACAAGTTAAAACTTTCACACATTCTGTACACGCAAACACACACACACTGGAGGAGTGAAAGTGCAGTTCAAGCAGTCTTGCCTCTTACAAAGTTCTACAGTTTTCTCATGTTTAAGATGGGGGTTAGGTCCTCACACTGATAAATCCATTTTCATTATCGTCCAAGTGTGGAGTCCACAGGTCTTGCCTTTATGCAATACGTCCTAAAGAAATCTCAGAAAGAGATTGTTCAGTCTTTTCATCATATTCACTTAGAGAATGTGCCATCAGGCAATGTCTTTGTTACTTCACCACAATATTTTTTTGCATCATCTGCTTCACTTGCGGCAAAGCTGTCCAATAGTTTATTCTTTGTCCATCTATTACCATATCATTTCACGAATGCAGGGGGCAGAGGTGTAGAGCTGCATTTTATTTAAGAACTGTGATAACTGGAATTGCTTGCAAGTGCTTTGACTGAGCACTTCACTTGGATGAAAGTTGTTTCTTATTTGAAGACTCCAGTTCACCTGAGATTCTACTTTAATTGCCAAAACACATCAATTTATGGTTTACAAGAGCCCTACTGCCCTCTTTAAGTATTCCAGAGGGAGGCAATGGTGTCAGATGGGATCTTCAAAGTTAAGAATCTGCTTAATTCTTCGCTTGTGATTAATCCTTCTGGCTGCTTCTCATACAACTTTGACAAACATTCAGCGGCGCAGCCCTTACCAAGCCAGTCTTATATGAGAACTATCAGATTTTTTATGGTCAGAACAGAAAACAATGTCAAATTAAAGAGTTCCAAAATGTCAGATGGCTGACCTTTGTAGGCACAACAATTTAACCCGAGGAATGGGAAATTCGCCTTTTTCTTTTCCTTAAGAAAAGTGTCACATTATAATCTTGTTGCGAAAACCTAACCTGAACCAGTAATTGAAGAGCACATAATTGGATAAAGCACACAAACCCAAGGTAACATTATAATACTCGACTACAACTATGTTACCTGCTCAGGTAACATAATTAGTAGTGTCGACAATAATCAGGGTTGAAATCATTGTGTAAAGGGCAACATAAAAATAATTTACGACTTTTTCAGACAATAAAAAACTGACAAGTTTGACCTCCGTATATATTCATTTCTGTACAATGTAAGAGAGCAAATAACTTTTTTCTCCCACTTTATTGTTGGATTTGCAAAACAACTGCCTTGGTGAAAAAAGATGCCTGTTTGCTCATTGCAAAAAAAACAAACCAGGTCTCTGGGGTGCAAGGATCCCTGTGGAGGATGTCTCAACCTTAGTGATGGAGACGGGCTTGCATGCAATGAGTCCCCACACTCAAAATTGCTCCCTCTGTGTTTCAAGCTTCCCAAATGAATCCCAGTCCTGCCCTCGGCCATGGAAAACAACATCCCTTATTGACAGGAATATGACACGTGATGCAGATGGGAAACTAAAAGCTGCTGTTGGTGAGGTCAGAAGGCGGCTTCTTTCATCTGAAGTTTTCTTTTTTCAGGTGAAATGAACGCCCTACATTTTAGCTTGTAAAATAAACAACGGAAGGTGATAGGTGGATATATTTCAGACTTTTAGCTGTAAAAAACCGTTTGAATACCTTACATAATTTTCTCTCAACTTCACATTTATGCTCTACTTTCTGTTCTGAGGTCCGAGATTTGTATGATGGCAAATTGTAGAAAAGCTCCAGGGGTGTTATCAGTTTTGCAAGTCACTGAAAACCCTGGACATTTCTAGGTCTGAGTCTCTGAAACTTAACAGGTTCTTGTCTTCTTCATATAGGATAACAAAGCAGTATAATCCTGGAATCCTGTGTTGATGTGAATACTTAAGATTTTAAGAAAACATTAAATTACTACAATCTAAATATTTAATAGTAAGCACCAATGTCCTCACTTAGATGGCCTGAAATACTTTTTTTGTTTTGGTCCCCACGAACATAGGTTTGCAAGTACACACACACACATGCACACGTCATTGACAAATTTTATAAGATGGTTTAATAACTGAGTATTTAGGCAACCAAGAGGACCAGTGAGAACTGACAGAGAGAGGTGTGCAGGTGGGAATTTGTCGGCAAAGGAAGAAAAGATGAATTTAGCTTCCTACTGCAAAATGCTGCAGCTGTGAAAAGTCAGTTTGCTGCTGAAGAATTCACTGATTTATCAGACTGGTGCAAATTTGGACTACACCAATCATACTTGCTGATTGCTTCTGACAAAAAGAACTTGTAAAATTTAGGAAAGTTTAAAACTCTTCAGCATTTTTCGTCAAAGTTGGGAACACAAATGTACTTATTTAAAAACTATTAAGGTACTCTGGGTTTATTTCTTTTTTAGCTTTTCTGACTTTTTTTAGTCTCTCATAACGGGAAAGGTTAAACGATACCTTTACATTAGGCATTAGGTAACTGACGCTAATGTACATATGAACATCAGTAGTTTTTAAGGCATCATCAAAAATCATCAGTACATTTCAAATGGCCAAAAGCTGAAACATTACGCAATTCTGGAAATTCTCACAACAAGCACTGCATGTTTTCTCATGAAATCATTTTCCCACTGAGAAAAACAGGATCCTGACATTCTCCTGGATGTAAATCTGATATTTGCTACCCACCCTAACATTTCTCCCATCCTGTCACAATCCCCCACAGCATTGGTTCCCTCCACTAACTGCCTCTTAGAGTTTGAAGGCAAATAATTCAGGGACAGATTAAGCCATCATTGTTACGTCAAAACGAATATATTTTTGGAGGTGTATGTAAATGTCTTGAAATCATAGTGCTCATTATAGTTATCTTTGTGACTTTTGGTTTCTAATTTATTGTCTGTTGTATAAAAAACAAAATCTTTATCTTCATCACAGTAAGAACACAGAGGCTTTGTTTTTGGTTGGAATAGTCTGCTGCGATGGAATCACTGTCTCTACCAGGGAGGCAGAGCTTATGTATATAATGTACAGTGTTTTTTTTGTTACCAACTGTGTGTGTAACGTGTTTCGTGTGCTGAGGAGCGATCAGAAACGGCAGAGAACAGATTCGAGGTGAGGCAGGCAGTTCTCTTGCCTCATGGCAGGGGGCGCTCATGATCCTAGACATTGTGACTCCACAACTGCAGAGTAAGAGCAACAGCGATACAGTAGCCATACAGTAAAATCAAGTGCAGCGATATATTTATAGTTTTCTCCTCTAACCACAACAATCACTTAATAATTGCAAAATCAGCATTAAGCCTAAAACCATACTACTGCAACAGACTGAATGTTCTGCTCTTTGTGTGGGAAATATCTGAGTGTTTTTTTGTGGCGTTGTTGTCAGTCACTATGGCAACGAGTATGCGCGTAGCTGCCCTGATACAGAGAGCGAGAAAGACGTGGTTTTGAGTTGTACTTTAACGGTTTTCCCCTTTGCTGTGGAGCCCAGCACGGAATGAATAATATCTACATGTCCAAGTTTGATTGAGTTAACGGAATTATTCTACGGCGGCAGCGCGGCTATTGCATGATATGTAAAAGAATCATCTTTTTGTCCTCCAGCGTTGTCAGCATGTGCAAAATTTCCTTATGTAAACAATAACCTGCAGGGGGTCTAAATTTGTAAATATGATTATGATTAAGTCAGTGTCTCACCAGCTATGAACCTCACTGCACGTCACTGGTCTCTACGTTCTGCTGTCCAGGATTATCTTACATCTTCAATGACTGACGTTTTAAAGAACGGGGCAAAGTAAATGTCTTTAACAATTCTGAAATATTTGGATCATTCTTTGACAACTTTATATCAGGATAAGTGTTGGAGCACTACAAGCTAGTTAAAGGATGCCTGTAGCTGAAATGAAATCTTTCACAACCTTACCCTGGTAACAGTTTCATAATTTCTGCTTCGGTTAGTGGCTTTGATTATGAATGTTAGAACATGTTTAGCTTAACTGGTACACATGACTGGACCTGCAAAACCCCAGAATTTTGCAAGCGTATTTATAAGAATTGTTCCTGGCTGGAAGTGGAAGTAACGCCATCTTTTGATTTATATTTTTCTATGGTTTGAATTATGTAAATGTAAAACTGAATCTAACTAACTAATCAATTTGAAAATATTGCTAGTTTTGCACAGTCCTGTAGTTTGGACATATTAATTCTGTGATTTACCAAGTTAATCATTCTTTATTTACATACTTGCAGTGATGGGTACTGCTAATTGAAAGTTAAAACCCTTTGGAACAAATTACAATCATGAGTTTCACTAGCGCTAAAGCAGTACACCAGCATGGTACTTGGCAAAAGCTAATAAGAACGCGCTGACTTCAATTCAAATGATATCTGCCCTTAAAACTCTACAGTCAATAAAGCACCAGTTAAATGTTATTATAATTTCCATAGTTTGTAATTCTCTTAGATATTTTTCTATTCATTATTTGTTCTCTACTGTTTTAGTTTGTTCTGATAAAGTTGTTGAGAAAATAAGAGGATTTGAGGAGATGAAATTGCTGCTTTAACAGTCTGTCCCCCCTTCCAAATATGAGCATGAATATAAACATCTAATTACTTGAAGAATTCTTAACAGTCTATAACCAAAGTGTCAACTCCACTGCTTTAGAACTTTAGAAAAATTATTTATTGGAGGCTATGTAGGTTAAATGTTTTCAAAGTTAGCAAAAGCGCTAAATGAGAAATTCGCAATGCTATTAGTGGATCAGCAGAAGTGCGTATTTGTTTTTGATCTTGAAGGATCACCCTCTATATAACCTTCATATCATCTGACGCAATGATTGAAACTAGTTTAAGGCGCAATGAAAAATCATCTTTTAAGATGGACCGTCAAAGTCATTTTTAATAATCAAACCTTCAAACGCAATTAATAGGCATAAAGTGTAGAATGAAAAAAGATCCATGCCGTTCTGAGAGTACGCTGTTAGAGGACAATCTGGAATCTAATGGAAAAAAATTAATTGAGCAATGTAAGTATTAATGAGGGGTGAGGTTGACTTGATGTAGCAAACTGAGCAGCTTTTAAATGATGATTGCAGGATCAAACTTCCACCTCTAATTACAGATAATTAAGAGGCAGTTATGAAGACCTTCATCGTTTGCAGAAAACTGCAAATTATATGATAGACATTTGAATTGAGAAACACTGCGCTTTACATCAACCTGCAATGTAAACAGGCAGAGGTCAGGTTCAGCTGTGCGGCTCAGCGTGAAAAACATGGTATATATTTTTTTCTTATCATTAAAAGCATCACAAATGGTGTGTTGCTGCTTTCTGCTAAAGCTGCATTAGAGTTTGCTGGTTGCAGTGTTTTTTCTAATATTGGTGAAATATACCATTACTTCAAATTCCAAAAAAAAAAAGAAAAAAAAAGATGCGTAAGAAAGCTGACCAAAGAGCTTTCTTACACACACACACACACGCACAAAAAAAAAAAACAACAACAAAGCACTATATGATTTAGGAAGAAGAATAGCCTCGAAGTTTAAAAAAAATAAATAAAAAAAACTTCAGTAGAAGAAAGGAAAAAAGATAATACTGGAGGGCGGGAAGGTGAAATATGTGCGACAGCTACAGGGAAGTGTGCCCGTGTCAGGAAAGTGTGTTTGTAGTGGCGGTTGAGCCAGCGATTATGTGACCTCTGCCACGGTGAAGGGAGTACCGGGGGAATAAAGCAGATGGATGACAAGCTGGCGTCTCAGCACCTCTCTTGTCCACTACTGGCATACTCTGTCCATTTGTCAGCATTAAGAGGAAGAAGAGGAAGTTGCAGAAAAAGCTCAGCTTTATGTCGGTGCCTCTCTTGTTATGAGAAATGTTTTCTTATCAGAGTAAGTGTCAGAAGGGTCCTGACTTGGCATGACGTTATACAATATATATATATATATATATATATGTATTTTTTTTCCTCAATATTTCTTAGGTTTATCAATATTTTAGGTTAGATCCCGTTAAAAAAAAAGCTAAATTAACTTGTTAAAAAATTGCTGATTCAACTTGACTCAGTCTAGTTTCCTGCAACAAATCTAGCATGAAATATGAAATTAAAATACATCTGTTTGCCAAAAGAAACCCTAAAACGTATTGAATTAAAATATATTTACTCCAGGAAAGAGAATCAAGATGGAGATGACATTTTTCTGAAAATGCTTTGAAAGGTGTACCATGTGGCCATAACATCTGTTTCTTGAATCACATCTGTAACATATTTTAAGAGAAAAGAACATATTATTTCTAGTTTCTCGCCCTGCTTTTAAGTTGAAGTTCCTGTAACATATTTTATTCAGTTCAGTTCAGTAATGTTCATTTGACTTACATCGGTCCAGCTGACTAAAACACAATATTAATTATTAGTGTAGATAACCTCCATTTCATTTGAAATCCTGCATATGGAGTAACTAAGACATCAAACACTTCTTTAAAAACAGAAGTGGTTTTGTAAATATTTGATGCCTTATACTCAAAGGCTGTAGGCTTACAGTTCATACTGTAAGCCTAAGTTGAACTTAGGCTTTTACTTACAGTATAAGTAAGTAGAAGTAATTATAAATTTCTTACACTTGAGGAAATTGGAAGTGCAGGCTGTTTCAGGCTATTTGAAACTTCTTTCAGTAAGCATTTCTTTAAATTCAAAGAAATTAATGAATGTGCCTGATAGCATTCATCATTCAGTTGATCTTTGGAGATACTTAAGGAGGGGAAAACCTCCTTCATACAAACTGACCCAGTTTGTTTACTTTCTTTGGAGTTCCTAACCGACACAAATGTCATTAGAGGTTATCTTGCTATTCTCCCCTTTCATGCTGGGCGCCTTTAGACCAAATGGTTTTGGTGTTATTATAGACAACCTTATGCATTACTGCTGAACTGAACCTCCTCAGCTGAGTCAGTGGCAGTGGTGGAGTCTAGTTTGCCCCAGGCTATGCTTTAACTTCAACAAGTGTCCCCCCCCCCCGCATCTTATTGTGTATGTATTTGTGGTTATTGCTTCCATCTGTGTCCTTGTACGTCGGGATGCACCATCTGGTTGTTGAAGGTTTTTTAGTTGACTAGCAAGATATAGCTTACAATCCTAAGTGCTGGAGTATAATGAAACTTTGGTAGGTGTTAGAAAGATTAAATGTGAGCAACCTTAATGCTTCATCTTTGACATAAGCTGCTTTTCAGTCGACCATATAATTGTGCATTTTGACATTTTGAAAATAAATTTGCTTAATGGAAACACTTGTGCTTTTTGTGATAAGTTTTGGTGCTAAGATGAGGTGGGCTTGTTTTGGTCGTATCGAAATTGGCAACAATGGAAGCAGTCATTTCGCAACACACAAGTCACATGATCCACAACCGGATGTTGCCACTGGAGAAAACCATGAAGAAGACGACAGGACGACAGTAGTTGGAGGATCATGACACAGCATTTTTAATGATTTACTGCGTGAACAAACTTCTTCATGGGTGATTTTAATTTTGTTTAATATAAACATTACAACTGCAAAATTGTATTTTTTAGACTTCAGCAGAATATTGACAACATTTAGTGCTCATTGCTAATGGAAACATAAGCACTGATTGCCCTTTTTTGATATTTTTTGATGTCTACACTGCAGACATCTTGCTCCAATGTAACGGCTGACCAGCTTTCCTTCATCTTTTCCACCCAGATTTTACCAGCATATATTTGGTGCTGAGCTCCTCCTGCTTCAAAAGATTTCCTTTCAGGCTATTGTTTGATCCTGGATTCAAGTCAGGGCTCTTAAATGTTAATATTACCTCCAGTCAAAAGAAACCTGTTGGAAATTTGAAAGATGACCTTAAACCTAAATCTGTTAATGGTGTGTGTAATTTTGGGCTTAGTGAATCCAGAACATTTACAACTTAAGGTGGTGGAGGATTTTTTTTAAGGAGCGAGCGATAAAACTTTTCTATCATCTGTAAGGTTTTGAGTTCAAAATTTGTGCCTGAAGACAAGTTAAGGGCTACTAATATTTTTGTATTCCTGCTCTGTTTACGGCTCAGTGATGAGCTACACTTTTCTATTAGAGCCAGCTGCCGTCCAAACAGATGGCCCATCTTTGTCCAGATGTTGATTTTGAGACCTCCAATGATTTCATATTTAAGTAGTTTATAATGAGGAAATAGCAATTGCAGTGTTTATTTGTATAAATGCCTCCCTGTAGATATGTAAAGCTTCTTTATTAGAAAGTTGCTGTTGTGCAGCTTCAGAGAGTTTAAACACAATGCTTGTTTTCAATTAAAATTTCTATCAACACAAGTCCATTTTTAAGCAGATAGTAGATATTATTTTCTTTCTTCTGCCTACTAAAACTCCAGAAAGAGAGCATTTCAGAACTGGACAAAAATTGGAACCTAAGTCATTCTGAAATGTCTTGATTGGTCCGTCTAGTTATTTGTGTTGCATACCAAATAAAATATTTCTTTTGAACTGAAATGCATGACTGGCCCTTTTGCTATTTGAGATATTTTTCTACAGAACTGAATCACAATAAAAGTGGCTAGATATCTGACATATCAATATTTTGTCAAGGAATGCAGGACATTTTAACTGAATCATGGACTAAAGGTGAAGGCTAAGAATGTTCCAGGTCTAATTGAAGTCATCTCTGTATTTGTCCTTCCCTGCAGTTCATTTTCTTTAACTTTCAAATTCTAGCAGGAGTTTAGTATCTTTGTTTGCAAACACAATATTTAAATCTCACCACCTCATGCTGAAAAGCACGAGTGCTTTATGGAGTTTGCATTCAATAATATTAATAAAATCCACCAACCGTAGTGAAAACATGTAATTAAGGGAAGCGCAGGTATCTCCCAAAAGCAGAGATGGTTTTGGCATCTTAATGGAGATACGCAGAAAGACTGTCTCAACAAAGCTTTTTAAAGGGGCAGTATTGCGTAAAATATTTTTTTTTTTACATAATACTGGCCTTTTAAGAAATGTTAACTGGTAACGTGATTTTTGATCAGCCACTGATTTTAAAATTTCAGTGGGTATGAAGCGCTTTACACTGCAATTACATTAACATGCATCTTTAAAAAAATCTATTTACTACTTTGTCAAGCCAAATATTGTATTATATATACAGTAAGTTGTAGATATTTTAAGTGATGAGCATTTTTCTACCCTAAATGACATTAAGCTTACTTCGTATTCATATCAGACATTTAGCTTTTTCTCTCTGCGCTGCCTGTGTTTCTCCAGTTTCCTCATCCCTGCATCGGATCAATGGCCTCCACCAACCAAACCCGTCTTATTGACGTTCGGTGTATTCAGAGTAACAGAACACTGGTCAGACGAGTGGTCCTCCTCACTCGGCTTCAGACAGGAATAGAGCTGTCATTCTGAGACGTCAAACAGCCGTTACAGTTACAGTGTCAGGTTTCTTACTGGCATTAATATAATCACCAAATTGCCTGTCACAGCTACTTGAGTTCTCCCAGCTTATTTAGAGATAGGCACTTTTTCTCATGGGCTTGTCCCGACCAATGGATATTAAGTGTGTTAATATTCTTCCCATTTCAGCGGTACATTTGTTTGCATGTTGCCACTTCAGCGTTTTCGTGTATAAAGAAGGACTCTGCTGGTCCCAGAGATTTTTAAAACAGAGATGGAGTCGAGCCTTCCTTAATTTTTTGTTTTCAGCTGTTGTTTTCTAAAAATAACAGTATTGAAGGTATCGCTACCAAAAATGGCTGTTCGGAAAAAATGAATACATTTCTGTGAGTGTGTTCATTGTTTTATTAACTGTTTCATACCAATATCTTACCCATAATTTAGGCAGGTTCTTTGTATGTGTGGATTTTTTTAGGTGATGGTTGACATCTGGTGTGAATTTCATAACTGAAATGTTAGACATAAATACATTCCCATTCAATAAATATATTCAAATTTAAATATATTTATTGAAATGTCTTTAAAAGTTACATTTAGTTAACAGAATCTACTGACACAAATTACATAAAGTATTACACAGAAACTGTTTTGAAACCTTTTTCTGTTTATGATTCTCCACTTGCAGCTAATAAAAACACAACAGGTAAGATTAGAATTTTAGGTAAGACAAATAAAAAAAAAACCCTAGATTTTAATTAAGAGTAGCATGTATAATATTTACTTTGCAAATAACTTCTAAGTATATTTATAATCTGACAAATGAGAACAATCCAAACCCAGATTCATTTGCTGCATATGGCTGCATACTGAGAAAAGCTTTGAAGAGTTTGATAATTATTGTACCTGCTGCATGTATTTATAGTCATGGTTTGGAAAGTTTCCAGTAACAACAAGACAAATCATTCAATATGAAATCAATAAAGTTAACACTTTGACTGTAATTAAATTTTGTTAAGATATTCTTGCATTTATAAAGATGTGTATAGAGCTGACTGGGGATTTGGTTAGTCTGTTTTAATTAATAATGGCTATATGGATGGATTATGCAACAATGAAACGACTTGAAAATGATCCATGTTGTTGCTTTAGAGAATTTTGAAGAACACTGTGGAGATGATGCAAAACGTTGAAACTACTCTGTAACTCTGAGGTTTCTGTTATAGAGACAATCCAGTGAACGATTTGTACCTGAATGCGCCATGCAAGCGCATCTGTTGGGGAAAATGCTTCTTACAGAACGGATTCCCCTCGACTTAGCTCAAGCTTATAATACAGAATATGTGCTCTTTTAGGATGTAATTTTTAATTGCAATGAATAAGAAATGACCGGCTTGAATCTTGAAGTTTTTCAGCTCCAGGTGTTTTAAATAGTTTATCCCTTTACGATTCATAGAATTTTAACTTTACGGCTTCAACAGAAGGCAACTTCATATTCAGCTCTTTCAGCCTCTAACTAATGTGTGCGACTTTTCAGAATTGCACAGTGTGACAATGACTAGCTGCAGCGTGCAAAGCACCCCAATGAAAGGCACAGGCGCTCCATAGAGGTGGCTATTGTGAAGCGGTTTGTATCAAAAGGTCACAGTGAAATATAATGCTTTTTTAAAAAATATATTTTGGAAAACATATTAATCTGCCATAACACCTCTGGAGTAATTTATGTTTTTGATTTCTTTTGTCATGAGATCCAGGGCTTATTTAGAAAACATCAGGGACCGCAGCCCTGACGGTTCAGAAATAGCAACATTGATAGGCTAGACATTTAGGCAAAAAAAAAAGTCAATAAAAGCACATTTTCAAAACATTGAAAACAATTGTTTTCAAAATTAGAAAAAATGTTTCACAAGTGAAAACAGGGGCATTGAAAAAAGGCTTTTGTAATGGAAAATGGTCTAAATTTATTCATCACCTGTCCAGTCATACTGACCAGTTGAAGCCCATTCGCCCTAAAATGCAGAACAATGGGCAACTTGGGGTAAGTGACTTGCCCAAGGGTGCAGGGATATGTGACAGGAGACTCTGCAATTGACCCTACAACCTTCCAATTCCAAGACAACTGCTCCCCCACTGAGCCACAATTTGCGTTTCCAGTACAAATGAACGCAAAAACTTTCACTATTCCGCTAAAGTCGAAAAAAAATACAGTTTCACAATTGTAATGTTTCCATTAAAAAAAGAAACGCAATTAAAATCACGCAGAAAATTTGCCGTGCCACCTTCCTCCAACCACTTCCTGTCGTCTTCCTGTTGTGGTTTGTGCCAGTGGCAAAAGCCGGCTGTTGATTGTGTGACTCGTGTGATGCAAGAAGTGTTTCCATTGCAGGTCTGCAAGATAAACCAAAGAAGAAGAAAAAACTCAGCCTAGCACCAAAACATTTGATCAAAAAATGAGTTTTTCCATTGAGCAAATTTATATTCGAAATGTCAAATTGAGCAAGTAAATGGTCAAGGTCAGCGCAGCTATTGTCCCTCATATGGCCGAGCATGGAATAACTCAGAACAGGTTTTGGTGTATTAGACAGGAGACTTGTTGAGGTTTGCTTTAGCTAGAAAATCAGGGCCCAGTCCAGTAACACCTTATTTGGAAGGGTGTGCATAAGACTGACATGACACTGTCATAAACATGACATAACACCTGTCATGAACATGAAGGAGTCTTTATGAATGTCTATGTCTGTTGTCATAAACATAAGCACTGTTGTCATAAACACTGGTATTCCACAACAGAAATCCAACCATAAAAGATTTTTACTGACGATATTAATCATGACAAAACATTGCTCTAATTATTCAGAACCAAAAGGCATAAAAAAAATGTTGATTACTTGAGATGTGCGTCGTGTGGCGCAGGTCCGGCCCTGTCTAACTCCTGAGTATAACAGCTCTTTTTTTGGTTTTCCTCCATGTTGACACTGACAGTGCATCAGCTGTACAAAGAAAACTAATTTGAATCTTAACTTACAAAATCCAATGACACACAAGATGCAGAGGAAGGAAGGCAAAGTGAAGAGCAGCAAGAAAGAGATTGCTTACTCAGCTGAATGCGTTTGGAGGCATATTGCTTTTGTTAACCTTTTTTTCTTCTTCTTTCCCCCCCCCTCCCCTCCTCATGTTTCAGCTTGTAGAAAAAATTTAGTAGCTAGATTTTGTGGGCGGCTTTGCACAGTTACTAGCAGATACCATCCAAGTTGAAAACATTTGTGTTTATTAGAATGTGCGTTGGCATTTTTATCTGTTTCTTTTTTCTGGCACAAAAATAGAACACTGCTTACCACCATATAGGATTTCCTAGGTTCAAAATTGAAATATCATGATGAATGTAAGAGAGATGCTGCTGAAAAATTAGACAGAGTGGAAGTCATAATCACTTCAGTACTTCTCTCCTGGTGATAATAAGACATTTCAAAGACCTTTGAACAAAAATAGTTCACGAAGATGGAGATAATTTACACAGGCCTTAATTTTCAAAAGAGATGCTTAATGAATAATGTCATTATTATGATAAAGACAAAAAAAATTATCTATTATACAAGGTACTACCACATTTGTTTTAGTCCAAATTAATATTACTCAGTTTTTGTTCATAAGCTGGATGTCTTTATTTTTTTTTTGCCACCCTTTTTTGTGAATTGGTACCATATTAAGAATTTATGGAATTAAATTATTTTCCAGTTTTTTGAAATCGAGGATGTCCTCCCCCTCCACCCCTTCTTGTTTTCATAGTGCAAACATTGAAATGGCAATATCTTCTTTAGTTTTTTTAAAATTATTATTATTATTTCTGTGTGCTAGAAAGCTTAGAATCCACACTTTCAGAATCTGTAAATAACTCTAAAACGCCCCTGGGGGGAACCTGTTCCTTGTTTTGTCGTGACCAGTCACATATCGACAGATGAAAAGTTTTATTTCTTTTTCAGGAGATTCTTGCTGGAAAAGAAAAACTCACTCCCCTTTTTTTCACTTGACGTCATAAAAAAATCAAGCTGATATATACTGTATATATATATTTCTTTTTACAATATTTGCATTTTGCTTACTATAAAACTCTTTCAGACATCCACAGTAAAACATCCCCAGGAACTCTATTAAGTATTCAGTGGCCTGTCACAGTCAAACAGGCTTATGGGTTTCAACCCTACGCTTGTTCCTTTTGTCGCTTATATGCAGGTATACAAATTACAAGACCTGTGCTACACTCACAGGGGCCTGCCTCAATATCCTTCCTCACAGCTTTGTTTAATGACTTCATCACTCATTGGCAGGATTTATTCCCTGTCATTAGGTGGGCTCTGGCCAGTAATATGCTTGGGACCCGTTTGACTTGCCTGAGCAGACAGTGAATCACGGCGAGGGTCTGGGGAGTGCTGGGGATCCAAAGCTTCGTGATTATCCTTTTCACTACGGTGTGATATAGGTTTAGCTGGCTGGACTGAAAAGCCCTGATAAGTGACTCTACAAATGGATTCGAGGCCCCGCTGCTGCTAATCCACCTTTATTCAGACTAACTGTCAGAACTTTAGGTCAGTGTATGCGTAATTCTGTCTCAGCTCCAGTTGTATGTTTTCCGAGCTAAATAATATCAGGCAATGAACAAAAAGCTGCTAACAACGTCAAAGATTTTTTGACAAGTTTTAAATCTGAGGCACTGTGGTGATTTAGTACCTCTCTTTCGGATGTAGTCGCACCAGACCTGTTTAGTCCACTTTAATCAAACTGTAGTTTGTCTAGAAAGCCCTGCTCATTTGGGGAGGTGAGAATAAAACTTTGAGGCGGATCAAAAAAGCCTACATTCTGGTCTGCGTTCAAACCTAGATCTTGGTTTGGCTGAAGTAAACTCCGGTACGTTTCAAATACATATGTGAATACCAAGTGGACCGGAGACCGCTCCAAAAGCAGGAAGCGGACTGTAGCGCAGGGCATTTTGGGTGAATACAACCAAAACAAACGTGCAAGTCTAGCGCTTTGTAAATTGTTAGATTTTACAAAAGAGAACTCTTAACAATTACGGTACTAAAATCTGACGCCACTTCTTTTTTGTTTACATTTTGTGAAGAAGGAAGCTGTGCTCATGTATTCTTCAGAGGTTTTTATGTCATTTGCTTCAGTGGTGCAGCGCCCCCATAGGTGAAGAGGGTGGGGGCAGGTTGCTCAAAGAATTTGTTTTGTTTGACTCGGTGCAGTGTGAAAGAGAACCACACCAGCTGAAAATGTACCAAATGTCCAGCCTGTGAGGTGTGAAAAGACCCAGTCTCCTGTTTCACAGTACACTCCAAAAAAGCATAATGCTCTACATTATGTATTGCTAATTTCTTATTAAAAGAACTGCTGATTGATCTAATTTTATCCCTAATTCGGTAAGAACTACAGGGCTGAACACACAAGAATTGAAAACTTTTTTAAATGATTATTGAGAGTTAAACCATCTCAAGTCCCCCTCTGCCTGCCTCAAATCTTCCCCTTGAGAGAATTGCCTGTAGCTAACCAGGACACTTGTGAAAGTACTTATGTGTGGCTTTAAGAGGATAAATTAAATTTGCCATTGTTCAGACTACCTCCCTATAGATTCAGACTTGTGGAGTTTTCTGCTTTATATTCCCAGGCATTTCCCCATACCTCATAAATCTCTGATACGAGCCTCCGCGACAAACTCATAAGGTGTTTGTTGAACACCCTTTTAGGGAGTCTTCAGCACATAGAATTTTACAAAATTCAGTAAAAACATTCACTTGTGTTGGGTTAACACAAACCTGAACAGTGTTCACATATTCTGAGTTATTTCCGATGCATTTTCAGTTTGCTTGCTGCTATTTTTATCCACCTGAAGACAACTCCTAAACAGATTACTGTATTGTACTGTGCTGTTTTGTCTGCCAGTTGTTGCACCTCTGCAGACTCTATTTAGAGAGCCAATCTTGTTTTACAACTTTTGAATTTAATAAGTTGTGGTTGTGATTTGCTGCAAATACTGTATCAGCAGTGTAAACTAACGGCACAAACATCTCCATGTTTGTCCAGCTGAAAATTCAAGACGCAGTAATGAGATTCATTACCAAATGATAGATCGTTACAAAGTGAATCTTCAGCATTTTATAATTACTCTGCCTGTCATCGGCACCGCCTGTAGCACTAACAGTCCTGAAAACCAATTTCTGTCATGGAGGTAGTCATGATTGTTTTACTGCTGACAGTCTGGGCACATTTCTGTTGGTTAAGATGTATTTATTATTAGTACATCTCATGTTATTCTTACACTGTTGTTTGGTTTCTACTTAGCATAAATGCAAGGTGCATGAACCTGTAGGAATTTACGATGCAAACAAATTAAACCGAACATTCCATACATTAATATATATATATATATATTCACCATCCCTCCCTAGAATCAAAACCCAGGTAGACATATCATAGATTTTTTTTTTTTTACGCATACTTTATGTATTGTAAAATCAGTACTCAGTGCATTATTCCATTTTGTGATAATTTCATAATCCTCCATGACATTTTTTATCTAATCTTATTCACACATGAACACATCTTCCTCTCCACACCACATCCACACTGTTGCTTCTTCCATATATAACCCCAAATACTTTTAGAAATTCGCAAAGCAGAAGAGTTCATCCACACACACACACTGTGGCACAAAGTGTCCTTTTAACACAAAGTGGGTCGATGGCAGAGCCTCAAAGGCAGAGGAAAATTGTGTCTCTGTTGGACCAGCGCTAAGATTAGTGGGAAGGATGAAGTATGGTGCGCACTCCATTTAGATGCACCTTTAGAGATAAAAATATAAATCCAAGCAGGTTCCCTCTCGGACTAAGGCGATTAATTTCTTGAAGCCCTCTTCATAACTTAATTGGCCACTATTGACATCTTGAGCTGGAGTTTTATCATTGTGTTTTATGGTATGAAATAAAAATGTGGAGGGGACTATTTGCCTGTGCAATGAAAGCTGGAATGGTTGAAAGTAGTGTGTGTAACTTTATTTAGAAAGTCCCAATCTATGTGCCTTTTTTCTCCTGATTTTTTTTTTTTATGCTCACCTTTTGGAAATATTTCCCCTATGTACAGATGGGAAAATAAACCAAATGCTGACTTTAAATGTTAAAATGTCAGTAATGGGCTCTTAATAGCTCCATAAGTAGGAAGTAGGTGCTTGCCTTTTTAAAGTTTGCCTAATATGTATCAAGAGAAAATGCTATGTTTGTGAATAACCAAAGGACAAATTCTTTATTTGAGAATGTGAAAACCTGGGATTTTCTACATAACAGGCAAGAAATTTACCAACACTAATACACAGAACCCATTCAGAGGACAGTCAGCATGAAGACAGAGAGCTTTTTACCTTGACTCTCATTATTAGAAATGGCTGAAAGAAGGAAAGTAACGCCTCCACCTGGTGATAAAACTGAAAATGGGGAAAAGACCAATGAAGAATATGCAACACAAATGTCAGGTGATTTTTTTTTTTTACTAGATGTTGCTATGTAACAGGTTGGCTAATTAAACTAGTTTAGACATTTAGGTTTTTGTAGTAAAGATGCGTTTCTGAAATCGTTCTTCCAGGTAAAAAGGAGAGCCAAGTTAGATTTTGAGATGACTTAAGATCTCATTGAACGTTTTTATTTTTTTCTTGACACAAGGCATTATTTTAATTTATTTAGTCTATTGAAACTGCAGGTTGTGGCTTTTGTCCCCAATGTTTTGTCACTGATGTCAAATCAACTTTTTTGATTAGCATTTTATTTGGATTCTGTTGCTTACCTTTTCTTTTTTCTACTGTACCCCAAATGCATTCATGGCATATGCACTCAGATGTTAAATAATAATAATAAAACAAAACCTTCCCCCTTTGATTTTCAGTTCTTGATTTATTTACTGTAAGTTAGAATAATTTGATATGGACGTCTTCAAATTTAAATGGTATCTATCAGAGAGAGAGCTCTAAATTAACTGGTGGTGCTATGTTATATTTTCAATCCCTATCCAAATAACAGATTTATTTTTCTTGTCTCATTCCCTTTCTCTATCATTTGTGTGTCCCCGTTCGTCTCCATTTGGTGTGTGCCTGTCATAATGATTTTGCAGGTGTACTTTAATTTGTTCCAAGAAATGAATTATGACAAAGCAAACACAGAGCAAGAATGGAATACAAAACAGTGCCACAGGAGGATGCGTAGAAGGGCATTGTATTTATCCTGCTGACATGAAACTGATTGCCAGCCACCCGTGTGACAAAGCGTGTCCCGATCATTGCATCCTCACAGCAACACTGACGGGAACAAGAAGGGCTTTTAATAACACATTTGTTATTGATGTAATTTGCATACCGAGGCGATTTATTGTCGCTTAACCCTTTAAACACTTCTAAAGCAGGAAAGGTCGATTGCCTTGCCACATGTGGTGTGGTTCTAAAAATCTAAGTTCATCTTGACTCTAGTCTGTGTCATTTTATCTTATTTTGGGCATTTGTCCAACTAAAACAATCAAATAGCTTATATATTGGCATGAATCTTTGTGCACGTTTTGGAGGCTGGCATACTGGATTCTCTGACAGTTTGCAGTCTAAAAGTTTCTCTGACATGCTCCTTTCTTCAGTCCATTTTTTTTTTTACCTCTGGGGTTCACCTTTGACAGTTCCCCAGTCTGTCACAGGGCAACACAGAGACACACAAGGCAAAAAAAAACCACCTTTACAGAGAACAGAAAGATCCCATGTTGGGATTCAAATTCAGGACTTTCTTATTGGAAGGTAACAGTATCTGTGTTTCCTTTACAAATGTGCACAAAACTTTGTCAACATTCTGCTAATGGTGAAAAAATACAATTTTGCTATTGTGGAGTTTCCAATAAATAAGAAACACAATTAAAATCACAAGTAAATAAGTTTGTCACACGATAAGTCATTAGAAAATATTCCGCGCCATTATCCTCCACCTACTTTCCTGTTGTTTTCTTGGTCAGTGGCAACATCCAGTTGTTGATCATGTGACTCGTGTGAAGTGAAAAGGGTGCTTCTATGGCAGTTTCCCAAAACAGACCAATTTTTATACGGCCAAAAGAAAACCCTCATCCTGGCGCCAAAACCTTTCATCGACAAACAAGACTATTTCAAAAGTAGCGTACTTCCAATAAGCAAATTTATTTTCAAAATGCCAGATTGCGCAATTGTAAGGTCAATGGAAACGCAGCGAAAGCTACCAACTGTGCCACCACATTGTCCGTCTTTGAGATCTTTCCGATTATTTTTATTGGCATGATCTAAAGTTTCGTAACGTAGTTTCTTTCAAGAACTTCTTTAACCAGTTTTGACTACATATCATGTGAAGAATTGTCTCGTTGCCTACTTTCTTCCACAAATGCTCCATTCCAATCTACCCCCCTATGTTTGTTGCTCAGTGTCAGTGCTGAATCACTTTAATGGCCTGTGCAGGCTCCATGAATAGTCTTGTAACACAGCGGCAGAGATCAGTGTGCGTCGGCTGAAGCACCGTTTAAAAAGATGAACCTTCCTGCTGCGCTTATTAACTGATGAATCTCATAAGTGTGTAAAGAACGATGTCAAAACTGGAGTCACAACTTAATCAGATGAGAGCATCTGGAGACGGGGAGAGGCATCTGTTCACCCTAAGGGCAGCAATAAAGCCGATCTGTGTTTGTCCATGGAATTTACTTTGCTGTTGTGGATTTTCCGTTTTTGTAACTGTTGCTAACCTCGTAGTATTCAAATTGTTATTTTTGTCAATTTACCTTTAATGTGAGAGACTAAATTTGTGAAAGCCTTTTAGTTTTTTCCCCCTAATTTAATAGACATTCTTTTCTCCAGAATACCAGATTACTGCTAGATCTTGATTTTGTAAATTTCTTGTATCGGGTTTGTTCACGTCCTCAGCCGTGACAGTTGTAATTTCATCCCAATATTAGGCATCTACACTCTACCTTATCTCTTTCTCATTTGGATTTATGTTTGGGATATGCTGGCCCTAGTCCAGAGTTCTTTGCTTTTACCCATCCTTCTCTCTCTCTCAATCCCTCAGTGCTTTCCTGAGGGAGACAAGAAGCTAATGGTGTTGTGCCGAGTCCTCATCATTAATCAAGACCCCATTAGCCAGGCCCCATACAAACTTTGGAATAACTAATACATCGGGAAGACCAATGAGGAGTGTGCTCTTGAAAAGACAGCGTAGAGTCGGATGAGAAATGATCAGAACACAGATTGTGTCCATAAAGTTCAGTCTGATTGTTCTTAACTCACTTATTGCAAAACATACAGATAACCTTATTCTGAGGCTGAAACATTATTTTAATATCTTTGGACCAAACAAAACTCCCTCTAGTTTTAAATAGGCAATTCTTTTTAAAATTGTTTTTATTTCAAAATGCCAAGATGTTCAAGCAGAAAATACTTTTTTCTGTTAAGATTTCCAAATGAATAATAAAAAAAAAAAACTTTACTACGAGTGACTTCAGCTGCAACAAAGTCCATACCTTTTTTTTTTTTTTCAACAAACAGTGTGACAAGTTTAGTTTTACTGAAAACTGATTTAGTTCTTTCTGAAGAATATTCTTAGGTTTAACCGAAGGCCAGTGTGAATTACACCAACTTGAAATATTGTCATTATTTAATGTCATTTTATTTAATATAAAATAAATATATTTTTTCAGCCCCTTTTCTATTATTTATGCTCAACTGAACTGCTTGTAAAAACACTTGTAGATTTAATTAGAATTTGAAGAGAGCCGGTATAAATGACAGTCATGATGTATAGAGAAGTTGTTGCAGTAATACAAAACTGATATTGTGCTATGACTATTAATATTATGTTATTCTGAAATTGATACACTCTTGTATGCGCAGGCAAGTGAGACAGTTTAATCTCATAATTATTGTTATTTTATACCGTGGAACACTTTTGTATTAAATTTATGTTAATGTTGGCAGGTTAACTAGACATGTTACCTGCTGTAATAAAAAGTATGCTGGGGATTATTGCAGAAACTTATATTCAGAAACTTTACATTATTGATAAAGTGTTTCTTCTGGAGATCCACATTCTTAAACATTGCCACTTTTGTCTGCCTGTGCTCCTTGTTATCATAAAAATTCTCAAACTTTCCCAAACACAAATAAGTTGACAAACCAACAGGAATAAGCAATTTTAAAAAGGTGAAGACATTTTTGAGACGCCATCTTAAAATGGCACTTAAAAAAATTAAAAATTAAAAAATTGTCTGAATTTAGCATGTTTAGCCACTGGCATGTTAACATTTTAAAATCCTGGCTTCAAATTTAATCAGGATTTTCTTGTTAGTATAGACTTAGTTTGACATTTACATTTGCTCTCCTTGCTACAAATTCTGTTAAATGTCTGATTGTAATTATTCTCACACACACCCTTACTCTCGCTCCTTAGCCGACACCTGTCTAGTTAAACAAGACACCTTTGCTTTCATTTTCAGCACTTCATCCATCTGCTCTCAGTTTCCTCACTATCTAGTTGAGCTCTTTGATTAGCTCTGGTCCTATATTTTACTTTATATGTGTGAGCGCGCACATGACTTCTGTGCAGCCAGCACGCCTTTCCCACTCTGACACCCATGTGCACCAGCAGGGAGCTTTTTCCTCATTATGAGTTGAAGCAATCTGCTGAGCTGGGAGAATCCAGACAGCAATTATCTAAGCCAGAGAGTCAGCAAGCAGCACTACACTGGAGAAGGGGGCTATTAGACACACACAACACCTTGTTCTCAGAGTTGGGTAGTTCTCGTCAGACTACCCAAGGTTCACAGGCAAAGGAAGACGAGAGAGAATAGCACTAACAGGACCAATTTAGTATGTTGCAAAACAAAAGTATTGGTGTGTAGGTGGAAACAAGAAGGAGCTATCCAAAGACACTGGGATGTGATGTATTGCCGTGCCAATAGTAATGGCGAGCTGGGAGCGGAAATGTTACCACCGGGCTACATCTTTGAAGGCGTTCAATTGACTCTTTATTCAAATACACAAATAAATAAATAACATTTTCTTTTCTTCTTTGACAACACATGCTATGTTCTTGGCTTCATACTGTCACAGTTGTTACCACTGTTGCCATGCACTAGTTAGGCCTAGGATTCGACAGTGACATTTCTGAAAAGAGTTTGCAGTTCACGGGTACTCCAGCTTCCTTCCATGCACGTAAAGTTAACTGTCCATTTTGAATTACCCTTGAGCGTATAAATATATGGTTGTTTCTCCTATCTGCCTCTGTTTGTTGGGACAGACTGGCGACTTGTTTCGCCTTCCACCCAATGACCTCACCTACAGAGATGGACGTTTTTCCTCCTGTCTTTTTGACTTTTTGACTTTGACAGGAAATAATGGTAACAAATAGGAGTTGAACATGTGGAGGAATTGAGAATTTGATTCAATTCAGCTGTACTTCATAAATCCCTAAATGTTGTCCAAATATCTTCAAGGAATCTTCAGAGTCTTATGACTGTCATGACATGACAAGATCTCAATATCCACGGACAGAGATGATATTTCACTGAGCATATGCTACAGTTGGCAAACACTGCCAATCCACCGGATTTTCTTTCGCCACTCCTTTTGAAATCTTTGGCTGTATGGGTTTGAGAGCCAAATAGAGAGACGTTGTAGTCAAAGACATGATGATTGCCCATTCTAACTAATGAATCGTTCTAACTTCCTTCTTCTCTCAGCTCTTTGGTTCTGCTCTGCACCTATGGTGTGGCATTTGAACTTTTCAGATGCTCCCAGTTGTAAAAACAATGCCTTGTTGCCACGGTTATACATCATCATAACTGTCTAGAAATAAGAAGTAAGAGCAAAAATTCTTAAAGATGTACAGCTTCTGAAACCAGAGGGGGAAAAATGGCCAAACAAGCAATGCCTCAACCAAACCAAATGACCAGAAATCTACAAAAAGACCAAATCAGAACATAACACTACTCCACCATGAGAACTGAAACTCTAATACAATAGAGACAGGACTCATATGCTGTAATAATATAGAGGCAGATAGTCTGTTTTAAATTGAAAGGCTCTTTCAAGAAACATTAACTTCATTTTGTGTGTTGGCGTTGACTCAACAGAACATAGTGATTTGATGGGACAGACTTAGATTTCAAACTCCGGGGCTGGAGTAGGGCTGTCCTTACCTGTATCTACAATTTGTCTAATTTTTATGGCTGTAGGTTGTGTGTGTGTTTTTTTGTTTTTTTCCCAGCAGTTCATTGTGTTCCTCTTCTTGCATGACAGAAACTCTGCTAAGGTCTGCAATATAGATGAAGGGGTGCAGGACTGTACACCATTTCAGGACCTCCTATTATGACTGCAAATCAGAGCATTCTCTTCAGTGTTGAATTATTCATGCTGAGAAAGTATATGCTAAGTCAGACTTTTTTCTCTCTCTCTCTCTGTCATGCAGGGAATGAACAAAAGCAGTCAGTGCTCATCTTAGAGTAGCCCTGTGAACAAACACGCAATCAATGGAACTTAAAAATAGAAAATGAAATCTTTGGTCGGTTCAGATGGTAGATTTATCATGGATTTCAGATTTGGCTAATAATAAACCCAATCTACTCCCAGGCTACTGTTTGAATTTTGATCATTTTGCAGCCTGCAGGATTTCCATGACTATGGGAGGAAAAGGGAGCAGATATAAAAAAAGAAGAAGAAAAAAAAAGGGAAGAAGGATGAGCCGGGGTGGTAGCGGCTGTTCCAGGCAGCCTTTTTGTTTTATTTATTCCAGACGCTCTCAGTGTCCCATTACTCATGCAACAGCCTGAGAGCTCTTACTCATTGAAATTTCTACTAAAGCCCTGCGTCAGCATCGTAGACAGACTGAGAGAAGGGGAAAACGGCGAGCGAGGGCAAGAGGAAGAGAGGGCAATCGACAATACGGAGGTGAGACAAAACACTCATCCTGCTCTCAGCTCCATTTTTTGTGAGCTGGTCTGCCCGTGGTTACTATCCAAACCTCCATTAGCCTCCATGAATAATGAAGGGGAACAATAAGAGTGTTTGCATTGAGTTTCGCTGCCCCCTCACCACCGTCACCACCGCTCCACTCTTCATCCTGGATCTAAACTTCTGTGACCAAGTGGGCGGCTGCGCTGGCAGACAAGGATGAGAAATTAGAAACCCTTTAAAGGAGAAAATTAGTCTTCTTTGTGCTCCTGCTTTCCCTATTCATCTTAAAGGCAGGAGTGTTTGACTCAGGGGAGTCATCTTTTATGAACTTCTTATCTGAGTAAGATGAAAGGGCTTGGGGGCAGAAAACATTGTTTTGATTAGTTCAGAAAGTTTAAGATTGAATTTTTTTTCAGTCCACATTGAAGTACTTTAGAATACTCCTGCCAGCCCCAAAGAAGAGCGTGTTAGTCACTAAAATCATTTTTGTTTTGGGGTTCCTGTTTTAGTGTTTGGTATTACGCAGGTAATCAGAGGACAGAGAGGTGAGATCAAACCAGCTGCCGGAGGCATTTAGAAAGATTTTAGCAGCATAGAAGTCTGAATGAGGGAAAACTTTTCTGAGACCGATGCTGGATTGTCAGTTATTCTGCTAATGTTGAAAAAACACAATATTGCACTGAAACAATAGCAATTAAAATCACATGTGAATTTAATTGCTCATAATACATTTAAAAACATGGCAGTAACGGCTATGAACACTTAAGAGAGATTTTCATAATTCATCCATCAGAGGAAACGTTGACGTCTTATTCAGACGTTGGGGTGACAAGCTCCTTGTCACCCCAACGTCCACCACATTTTGGATAAATTGTAGTGGCCGATTTTCCAGACGAGCTGTGGATGCCACACTTTTGAATGACAAACAGCTGAATGCAAACGCTTGTGATGTGAAAAAGGTGTTTCCGTTGCAGTTTTGCCAAATACACAAATTTCAGTACGCTTAAAAAAGCACCGCATCCTAGCAGAAAACCTTTTTATAAAAAAACTTGAGTGTTTTTGGAATTGCCAAGCAAATTTATTTTTGTAATTTACATTTGTGCAGGTTGAATTCCTACTTCAATGTTCAACTAAAGTTGAACAAACACAATTTCACAATAACATTGTTTCCATGAAATAAGAAACGCAATTGAAATATTTAATTGCTCATGCAATACGTCATTAAAAAACATCCCTCCAACTGCCAGTGGCAACATCTAGTTGTTGATCTTGCGACTCGTGTTATGCAATATATATATGCAGTATACTATATATATATATATATATATATACATACAGTACAGACCAAAAGTTTGGACACACCTTTCTAATTCAGTGGGTTTTCTTTATTTTCATGACTATTTATAAGGCAAAAAGTCCCACTTATTAACCTGACAGGACACACCTATGAAGTGAAACCCATTTCAGGTGACGACCTCTTGAAGCTCATCAAGAAAAATGCAGAGTGTATGCAAAGCAGTAATCACAGCAAAAGGTTGCTACTTTGAAGAAACTAGAATATAAGGGGTATTTTCAGTTGTTTTACACTTTTTTGTTTAGTGCATATTTCCACATGTGTTATTCATAGTTTTGATGCCTTCAGTGTGAATCTACAATGTCAATAGTCATGAAAATAAAGGAAACTCATTGAATTAAAAGGTGTGTCCAAACTTTTGGTCTGTACTGTATATATACTGTATATATATTCCATTTGCAGTTTTTCAATACAAGTCAATTTTGAGTTGGCCAAAAAGACCCACCTCATCCTAGAGCCAAAGCTTTTTTTCGAACACCCAGAAATTTTTCAAAGTTGACGCGTCTCAATTAAGAGACTTTATTGTCAAAATGTCAAATTGCTCAATTATATGGTCAATTAAAATGCAGCTACACTCTCACTGCCTCAGGCAACAAGCTAACATGTGAAGCACAGATTTTTTTCATAAAAATTAAAAATGCGCACTTTTTCTTGGCATTTGAACATAGTAGAAACCTAATGACGACATCTCCTTCAGGTACTTTCACAGCCTACAAAAGTGAACGTGGTCACATGACTGCATGAGTTTTCCACAACCTTCTCTTGTTTCAGACACGTATTTCTATCTGATCATCATCCAGTTATCCATCAGTCACACTGCATTTGCTGCCTTGCTCCTCATCTCACTCTGCTCTCCTGTCTTGGCAGCTTGTGGTTATAGCAGTGGTCATGGTGGGAGTTTATTGTTGGATGTCAAACACTCCTCTCAGTTGGTCATCTCTCATTTTCAAGGCTTCACTGCAGGCATTTCATGCTCAGCCATGCATGTTCTCTCTCAATCAATTTTCCCTTCTTTTTTTATTCTTTCTATTTTTTTCTCTTGCCTATTCATTTGGTCCCCAGGGAGATAGTAGGATGTCTCTATTCGAGTTTGATTTGTCTTTCTTCTTCTTTTCCTTTTTTTTTTTACTGTCACTTCTTTCTATAACTTACAAATTGGAAAACCTTGGATGATTCCATGTTTTTTTATGTTCCATTTAATTTTGTCTTTTACTATCCTACATCTGAAATTTACAAAAAATACAGAAATAACAAATACTGGCTTTTGGAATTTTAAATTAAAAACAGTTTAGATTTGAGAACCTATAGTGATAATTATCATTAAGAACCTAGATTGTGGATGTTGTGTATGTGTGAGTTCTTATCAATATGATTGCTTTTGCAAGCTAAGATAGCCTCAAAATTGGTCAACTGAGGGTTGAGGCACAGAAAACTTCCATAAATAGAAGTAAAATCCACAGATTGTGACTAGGTCCAAAACAAAATACCAGTACAGAAGGACTGGAAGCTTCAACCTCAAAAAACTCTTTAGGAGATAATAAGAAAGTACCAAAGTCATTTTTGCCTTCAGCAAAGAAGTCAGGTTTTCCAAATATGCTGCAATCCAGCTCCATGTGAAGAGTCTTGGAGGTCATGGAGACTGTATGGCGGTCTTAATCCAGTCTGTTTAATGTGTTTGGTTTTGAGGGAATTCGGACATCGGCACTGTGGGGGTGTGTGTGTGTGTGTATACATGTATGCAGCTGAATGCTGCTGCACGTGGGCTTTCCTCTTTCTACTTTTATTTTAGCGGCGGATGTGGTGCAACTGTCTAGCAAAGACAGATGCTCTTTATCCACCATTTCATCACCATAGTTTTATTTTTTTCTTTTACTTTATAGTTCCTTTCTGTTTGTTTCTCCCCATGTTTGACGTCTCTGCCTCTGTGTCTACAAGTCCTTGGCTTTGTAGTGTTGGGTCTTCAAAGAAAGAGTCAGACTTGGAAAAAAAAAAACTGTTTGAATACAGAAGAGGTCAATAATGAATGCTGCCGATTTGAGTTCCTCTGAGAAAATGCCAGAAAAAGGCACAGTGCAAATCGGCGGTGTGGGTGTGTGTGTGTGTGTATACATGTATGCAGCTGAATGCTGCTGCACGTGGGCTTTTCAAAGCATTAGAAAAACATGTGGCCGTCCTGAGGTCTGTCCGAGCAACCCTACTTTTTGTTGTCTGCAAGACTGTTGTGACTGAGTGCTGGAGTCGGTTATTACTACCTGCAGCCTTTTACTTGCTACCAATTTTATCAAGTTTCCAAAGAAAGACTCTGTCGGGGTGATGCAGGCAGTCGAGGAAGGGAGGCTGATCTGTTGCAAATAAGCTTGTTTTTTATTATTTTAAATCTAATAAAAATATTTGACTTTAACGTTCCTGAGGGAATTGCTTAATCTTTCAAGCTATGAAAGGGGTGTACAAAAGGTTTGTAGTAGTTGGAGGTGTGAAGCTCCAATGGATTTTTAATATTCAGATGGATTCTAGTGATAAATGCGTCTTAATCTTCATAAATAATTGACATGCCATCTCCTTTGTGACCTTTCCCAAGTCAAGGTAACCGACTTAATTTATCCTCCCCTTTTTTGTAATGCCCATCTTGGAAATTAGAAATTTTCTGGGCTGCCTTTTCATCAAATTCAAAACAAGTGTTGGAGGAAATCTAAAGCACTCCTCTGGCCGAACAGAGGAAAAGATTTGTGTTGAGAGAGAAACAAGCAAAAATGGGGCGGCGGGGGTGAAGCGGGTGGGAGGGTATACATGATTGGAGGTGTAATTGGTAGCCGTGGAGCAGGTGGAAGGTGCATTCTGGGTTCTTTAGGATCTTGCGAGGCGGTGAAATATGAAGGCTAAAAGCAAAGTGACAGAGAAAAATGTCTCTTCCCCCTTTTCGTTTTCACTTGCTTATCACTGCGAATCACTCCCATGTCATCCAAAGGTCCTGCTGGTGCACAATCCATGTCGTGAACACGACTGAAGAGGCCAGTTGGGGCTGTGTTAAAAGTGATTACCTCTTACAAGGAATGTTTAATCAGTTACCCACTATGCTTTAGATAACCTCTGACCCTTGCTTGATGGGAAATTAAAACTAATTCTCTGGCAGTGCAGAATTCAAGTGGCAGTTTCCTTGAAGGACATTAGTGTCTTAATTAAACTCAGGACAATTCTCCATTACGGGGTCAACACAGGCGGTGTTGTTCAGAGAGAAACCAGGAGGTAAATTACTACCATTCATCAAACTATTGGTTTCTTTGGTACCCAGTTACATCACCAATCTTCACCAGGAACCATAGCTTGGCATTAATATGCATTAAAAAAAGTGATGTGAAATGCTTTGACATCGTCACGTAACTATGTGGCACATTGTGAAAAGAAGGAAATGATCATTATTTGTTTTCTGCCTGGTTTAGTCCTTACAGCTAAGGACTAAAAGTATTAGCCACTTAAGAAATTTTGAGTATTTTAAAAGTCCTTTATACTTGCTAACAAAAAGAGCAAAAAGAATATTTTTTCACTTAGCTCCTCAAACATCCTGGGTGAGGGGTGTACAATATATGGAATCATGTTTGCCCTAAGTCTGCCTAATTAAAACTCCTTTAGAGCCTCAAATGTCAACTTACTTTTTGATAGATAAATACAACTGGAAATGTATCATTTACAAAGAACCACTTTTTTGTTTCTAATTGTAAGTTTTAAAATGGAAAAAACAATCTTTTGCAAAATGAAGATGGGTATGCTTTCTTCTACGGAATTTGTTTTTGTGGAAAATGTAAAAAACAACAACAACAAATAAACAACAACAGAGTTTCCAACCTGATGATAAAAAAATGGATCTAAAAAATTGTTCTGGTACTTCTATAGTCACTCTGTTTAGTGGTAAATGCTCTACATTTGTACAGCGCCTCATCAAGTAAGGACTCCAAAGCACTTTACACACTACAGTCATTCATACACTGATGGTTGTAAGCTACATTGTAGATTGACTGAAATGAGACTGCCATACATTTCTACGGTTGCAGCACAGAGCCCTCTGACCAACCGCATGCAAGGCAGGTAATGCATCTTACCCAAGGACACAATGACTGAGATGGACAGAGAGGGGGTTTGAACCGGAAGCCCACAGGTTAATTTTGTTTTTCTGTGTAAAATAATACCAGCATCAAAAACAGTCAGTTTGCTGTGTGTAACGTCGCATGGGAAACACTTTTTCTTAGAACATATGAGGCTAATAACTATCCGCAACCACACACTGTTTAAGTTTTACATCATCAGCCAATTTGGCATGAAAAATAACGCTTTCTTGATTCATAACCCATCCCACTTTTCCTTTATTATCTGGCATTTCACTTACTGTACATACATGAGCTTCTGTCAGCAATGCTCCAGCATTTCTTTACATCTATGGTTGCAGACACAAAAGAAACACAAGGGCGTTTCTGCCTTTCCTAAAAAACAGAAGCTCACAACTCTGAGGCAATTTAGGTGCAACTGCTTCATTCGATCGCTTCTCCATTGTGAATACTTGAAGTGGCTCAAACAGATGGCAGCCTGACTTGCTTTCTGAGTAATTCGGTTAGTAATTATCTGACCACTTGGGAGCATTCGTAGAGCATCAGACTTAAGGAAACACACAGAATGAGAAGGTTACATCGATAAAACGAAACAAAAATCCTACCCTTTTGTAGCAAAACACAGAATAATGTTACACATTCTTGGATATCCTTCAAAAACATGATTAATGCTTTTGCTTTCTTTATGTCAAGAATCACCCAACACCTGATATTTGATACACCTACCATACATTTCAGGGTTTGGAGGCAGTGTGACTAGAGCCTAAATGTCTAGGCAGCAGTCCATTTATGAATGCAGGTTTCACCTTATTATTGCTCTTTGTCATTCAGCTTTAAAAGATCGATACAGGAGTCAGAGAAGCTGTAGTGCATGTAGTATTTGACGTGACCTGAAATTAACTCAGATGCTGATGGGGAATGTGCTGGCACCCCAGTTGATTGGCAGTACTCTGCAGAGCAGATTAAAACATGCAAAACTGTGTTAGGCTTTATCTTTATTTTGCGATTATTAATAAGTGATCGCTGTGGTACGAGGAGAAAACTATAAATATATCGCTGCACTTGACTTTACTGTATGGCTACTGTATCGCTGTTACTGTGTCTTACTCTGCAGTTGTGAAGTCACAATGCCTGGGCTCATGAGTGCCCCCTGCCATGAGGCAAGAGAACCGCCTGCTTCACCTCGAATCTGTTCTCGGCCGTGTATGATCGCTTCTCCGCACACGAATCACGTTACACACACAGTTGGTGACAAAATACACTGTACATTATATACAAAAGCTAAATTATAAAAAATCAGTTCATACATTAAGTGTTTTTTAGCCCATTTTATTGGCGACGTACAGAGAGAAGGAACATGCTCTCACAGAATGGCAGCCAGTGCAGTTAACGAGAGGTTGATCAATCCAAGGTGAGGCTCAACTCGCCGCTGCCTCACCGGCTTCGCTTCTGAGCTTTTGAATGGGAATATGCGAAAATTCAGCAATTTCGATGAAAAAATAATCATAATTGGTTAAGCTGAATGAAAAATAGTAGTTTATAGTACAGTACAGGGTGAATGGAAATATAAAGTTTTTTATCATTATATATTATTTTTCCATGATGACCGCACGTCAGTTTATATATATATATATATATATTTATATATATATATATATATATATATATATACAGTATATACACTAGTGTGTGTATTACATATTAATATATAATATAATACTTAGTAATGTAATTATTATATTAAGAAGTATATAATGATTATATATTAATAATAAGTAATAGCTCATTAGTGTAATAACGATCCTTATACTAATAATAATTATTACTGTTAATATTTATTATAACTAATATAAATATTATTGTTACTACTAGTAATTATTATGATTATAACAATAATTATAATTGTTGTTTATTATTACTATAAAAATAATTTTCATAATAATTATTCAGGTTAATGATAATTAGTTATTACTATTAGTAATTGTAGTAGTAATAAAACAATATATTATTATTTTTATTATTGTTTTTTAATAATAAAAATATTAGTAATAATATTTTTCCCACATGAGGAATTGAACATTCAGTCTGTTACAGTTTTATGTTTTTATCCTTGATGTCTATTTTGCGATTATTAATAAGTAATCGCCGTGGTAGATTAGCTACCGCTGCTATTAGCTCATTAAAAACACAGCTGTGGTTAATTAGCTCATTTAAACCCCTGCTCTGCTGATGATCTGTCAGAGTTGCTGTTTTTAAGTTGCCATTTTCTTATTTTTTTTATTGAACCGAAACACAGAATTCCACAGCACATAATGCTTATTCCTGTGGCAACCAGGTAAAAATAACAGATATAATATAAGACCCTCCCATTCATAAATGTTTTTTTGTAATGTAATTTTTTTTTTGTAAAGGATGAGTGGGTTGGTGACAGACAAAAATAATACAGTGAACCCCTGGTATTCATGGAGATGTGGAACCACAATAACTGGCAAATAGCTAAAAATCCACAAATACTTGAGACTTGCTCTGAAAATGCTTTTAACTGCCTATTTTAACAGTTCAAATTGAACTTAACATGCATTGCTGCACTAAATCAGAAGCTAACATCTACAGTCTTAGCTCCTAGATTGTGCACTTTGCAATCTCCAACCAATAGCTATGTTTCCATTACAAATGTGTGCAAAACGTTGTCGATATTCTCCTAATGTTGAAAAAACTCAATTTCACAATTGTGGTGTTTCCATTAAATAAGCAACAAAATTAAAATCAACTAACTGTGCAGGGGCGCTGAGCAGCTTTTAGCATGTCAAGTAGGATTGTGCCTAGGTTTTTATTTTAGCTTCTCAAGCTAGTTTCTTAGATATTTCTTTAAAAGGTTAAAAAGGTTTTATTGTCTCTAGTGATCTTTATTTGATAGTGAGTTGACAGGAAAGTGGATAATGAGAGAGAGGGGAAGACATGCGGCAAAGGTCATGAGGCCAGAATTAAACCTGTGACATCCACGTTGAGGAATAAGACCTAAATATGTGGGTTGTGCTTAACCCCTTCACCACCAAAGCACCCCGTATAAGATACCTTTGAGTATATTAGATATACCCAAAAGCATTTGTGACACAAGTTCTCTAGATGGATTTTAACTCTGTAAGAGTCTGCTTGTAACAAATAAGTTGCAAAATAACAGTGTTCCAATAGGTCATCTTTTTGGAAAGTTTTGGGATGAATTCCCTCTTTATCAAGAGGTATGATGGTCATAATTTCTCTGAGATCTCTTGATTAATTTCCATCTGCCATGGAGCTGAGTTTGATCGATGCCATGTCCCGATGAGAAGACACATGGTCTGTGATGAACGTACTTGATTGATATCACAGCCAAGTCCTGCACAAATACTAATTGAAGTGTGGCTGTCTGGGCTAACGTGACATTGTCATTAGAGTGGCACAGTTGCTGCCTGATCTAACCTTGATGGCTGCATTCCTTTGAGACAGAAATATTAAAGCAATTCTGAACATCCAGCTAGAGAGATTGAAGTACTTTAGATTGCACCACTAATAAAATGGAACAAATCACATTATTAAATTTATCAAGCTTTATGAGAAAGCTCTCTATAATTGCTTACTACATTGTGAGAGTAGTTATATTACTCCACACAGTGCTTACACTTTTAAACATTTTTTATCAGAATATGCTGGACTTGTCACTCACGCTTCTGAATATTTTTAGTTCCTATTTGGATGCTCCCCAACTCTATGTTGCATGGATTATATAGGACTTGCTGTGATACATAATGCAGAGAGTGCAGGGTGGAGAGAGCATCTTCCCTAAACAATGAGAAATGAGAGTTGCACAAGGAGGAAATGGGCTGGAAAATTCAAAATGGTGTTGTACTGAGGTGATCCCAGTTTCCTTTAAAACAAGATGGAGTGGACAGAGGCCGTGAAATCAAGACGGAAGAGAGAGGATTTGTTTTTAGGCTACTAAAGGAGGCAAACTAATGGCCACCGAATCACTCAGTGAAACTCAACCCGCTAAGCAAAATCCAACGTAAAAGCAAAAAATATCACAGCAGCTGTTTGCATTCTAGAATCACAGAGTGAAATGAAACTCTGTAAATCACAGCAAACTAAAATATGCATGTAGCACTGAAACAAGACAGGCCAATGTATCGATGTGATATTGCAGCTCTGCTTTTGCAGTCTGGTGAATTTTGTGCATCAGCAATATTGAAAGCCCATGCTCAAAGAGTCCAGTGCTAATATCTGAGGGCTAAATAGCTAAACACCTGGTTCCTGCCTTTTTTGGTCTTCACATGGAGTCTTTGGTGTCACATTAGACGAATATTTGCCATCTGACTTTTTTTCTTCTAAAGTTGTGACTGAAAAATATAAATATCATCTGTCATTCTGACGGATTTCAATTCACACACTTGACGCTCAGACAGTGTCCTCTAACCTGGAGACGGAACTCAGTGCAACTCCTATGTGGGAGCTGACAGTGAGTTGTGATCACTTCAATTGGAGAAATGTTGCTTGATTTCAAAACTTTCACTCCAGTGGCGCTTGTTATTCCAGTTTCCACTGCGCAAGCAGAGCGCAGATTCAGCCTGCAGATCAACATCAAAGTCTTCAGACTTCAATTCAGCACCTAGCAGGAGCTCAGCACAGGTCCATACAGACAGTAAGGAGGTTGTAATTAAAATGTGTCTGAATCGTTCATAGTCGCTTGATTTCCTTGTTTTTATTTATATGCAGTTTTCAGGGCCACAGTCAGTGATTTTTATCACCATGGATAAAAAGTTACATATTGTCACATTTCTAAAAGTAGTGGCCTTAGTCATTTTTTGCCAAAAGTGATTTTGGTGGGAAAATAGAAGAAAAAAAAAAATCACAACTGCTTTCTTTCAAAAATATGTTATAGGCTGACAACTACAAATCACTTTTGGCAAAAATTGACCTAGGCCATTATTTTAGGAAGGTGACCAATATTTAAATTTGCTTTTGTGTGAACTTTTGTATTTGTTACACCTGACTGTCCCCTTTGCTGGACAATAAAGGATGTTTCTATTCTAAAATGACCAAATGAAAAAGTCTCGCCTATCCTTTGGTGTGGCCAGTGTTGGAAGGGTTCTAATGTTTTGGGTGTTTCTTCATTTCACTGCCTGTCATCGTGTATTCACTGCAGGCAAATGCTCAGGCCTGATGTCCTTTCCACATTGTAGCACCTAATACTAAGGATAAATTAAACAAAATTGAAAATAGTTTTTTATAGCCCAGTGAATTGAAAATGCAGAGGCTATTGCTGCAGGGTGCACCTAAGTCATAGAGCCGCGGAACCATTTTCTAATCTAAATTCATGGTTATATGCTGAATGAAAAAGACATGAGTGAAGGACGAATGAAAGGTGATCATAGTCGATGACGGGTGCCTCTGTCAATCCTTCGGGGGAAATGCCAGAGCTTCTGTCCCCAAAGCCAAATGTCACACTTGAATCTCCTCAAGAACCCACTGAACATTCATGTTGTTGCGAGATAAAACCTCCAAAGATGAGACTCGACCGTCGCAGTGAGAAAACTCGAGTGTATGAATGAACTACTTGGCTTATCCCAGCATGGCTTAATCGGTGCCAAAAGCTAAAGGGAAGCCCCACAGCTCTGGTTGGCTGATAGATTTTTCTTTTTTTTTGCCTGGAAGGTAGCTAACGTACAGAAACTGATGCGTGGACCCAACTGCGAGTGCCATCTGGCCTTTGCAGGCCCTGATGAAGGAGCCCAGCTTTAAAGGCAACGTGTTGGGGGAACGAGGTCACTGAAGCACAAGAGGGACGAGGAAGATGGAGGGGCTCAGAGGATAAAAGGTTTAAGGCAAGCAGGGATTTGACTGTGATATTTCAGACGGGATTGAGCTCCACCTGCCCACTACTTACTGCTAATTGGCCATCAACTTGTTGACGCTGTGCCAGCACAATAGCAGGGTGCCAGCTCTCCATCTGACAGCCATATTTCCTGCCTCTCTCTCTGTCTTTCTCTCTCATTCTTTCCATCTTTCTCTGTTTACCCATATTATGAACTTTGCTGTCCTCCCTTATCTTGTCACATTTTTCGAATCCACCATCTATAAAGAGCATATATTGTTGAAAGGTTATATGACCTGAAAGACTATATCCTAAAGGGGGAAATAAATGTCATAAAATAGATTTATGGTCTCCATTTTCTTTACTCCACTAAGAGAGTGTATTGAATTTAAACAGCCCCATCAGGTTTCTGATGTAGAAATAGCTTTGTTTGTTAGATGTATGAGTTCATAGCATATAGGAAGGATGTTTGCCTACACTGAGGTATTACTTAACCAGGGAATAGATTTCTCATGTCTTTGCTCTGGATCTTACTAATCCATTAAAGCTTTTGCTATTTTTGTGTCAGTATAGGTTTATTTATTCTGAAAATTGTTTTACTTGACCATTTTAATAGTCAAAGAGTCAAAAGGATGATATTTTGGTTGAATAAGTCTTACTAAACCATCTTTTTTAAAAATCAGACCAGTCATTATAAAACTATTTTAGGCACAACAAAGCCTTTCGAGGTATAAAATATAGTCACTGAGCAATTCAGAAATTATTTTATTAGAGCTCAGTTACTGTAAAAGTGAATCAATTTCGAGTACATCAATATTAACGCCAAGGTTAATTGCATACCTGCTGTTTTATGGATTGAAATAGCCTAGGAACGTTTGGTTTCTATCCCATTTTTCAGTGTATATATCTGTACCACTACCATATATTTTAGAGTCAAAGAAGCTCTCAGAATACTTTATATTGTCTTTTGCCTAAATCAGCTTTTGGCAATAAAGAGGTTTTTATTTAATTTTATTTTTCATTTTTTTGCCAAAATTACTTTTGGCAAAAACTGACTTGAGTCATTATTTTACAAAGGTAATGTAATGACATGAGACATTCAAATTTGATATATAGAAAGTATAGGATAGTAGAAAAACTACTGTTTGGTTATAGGGGTTATTGCTCATTGTGCATACTCTGTGAATTCCCCAATTTGTCTTTTTAAATGGTCTCTCCTACCCTCCTATTTATTTGAACGATTAATATTATTTGTTAGTGGCTCCAGACTGTTATTAACCTTTTGTGTTGTTGCACTTGAACAAATCCTTTAAAACTCTGACAAAATGACTTATTTTCCAAGACGACTGAAGTATCTATCCATCTCTGAGAGTATAACCACTAAACTACAGCGATAAATGAGTTGTGATCATTTAAAGCCTTTCATAGGAGTAGCTTAAGCTGTAGTATCTCCAGCAGTATTGAGTCAACACTGGTTACAAGAGCGTAATCGTCATCAAATCAAAGTTCTGCGCCTTTAAGGAAGCAGGATTGCTTTTTTTTATCTGATTTAGGGAGACAGAGAAGAAAATGTGCCTGCAGGGAGTTGAAGCATCAGTGAGAAGAAGGCGGAGAAGGAAGAATATGATTATGTAGCTAGGCATTGCAAATTGAATTATTTAAATGTACACACTTTAATCATGGCCAAGGGAGTGAAAATAAAGCAACGTCAGAGCCAACGAGTGAACCAGTGAACCACGGAGTGAAAAGGGCAAGCTGGAGTGTGTGATGAGATTTCTGAAGACTTTGTTGCATCCTTGCATATACCAAAGCACCGTGTTGTGCTGAAGCTTCCCTTAAAAATGAAAAAAATCTTGCTTAGATTGCAACACTTCTTCCCGGCATCGATGGAAGCGGGTCTGCAGACGTGAACTCTGACCGTGTGCGACCCCGGCGGGTCCCGCGCTCTGTGCTCCCTGGCAATCAAATCATGAACTCGTTGGCACAAAAACAGCCCCCACGTTTGCACTACAAGCTGCACCGAGAGAAGAACAGCATGAAAAAACATTAAGATTAACTGCCCTGCCACTGGCTAGGCTCTAAATTCTGTATTCGCTGATTCATTTATGTAACCTATAGTTGGAGCTCACTCACAAACCAATCCCAGAGACGCAGGGATCCATTTCCTTCCCTGATTAGATTTCAACGGTCTCGTTTTGTGTGCCATTAATCCTATGTGCTTTTTTTTCCTTTTTCTTCATATTACGGTTCCCTCTGTACGTCCAATCATCTTAGATTAGTGTTCCTCCATTACATGTTCCCTTCTCATTTCCATAAGCATTCATCCTCTTGTGTTACATGCTAGCAGTATTGCCTATCTCTTGGTTAACAAAAGCACAGCCCTTCCCATTTTCTATTATTAGTCTGGAAGCCTAATGACTTTATCAAACCCTGTCACAGAGTGATTCCTGTAAACCCCTGCAGTGCATAAGCCAGAACAGACACAGGGCCGGGCTGAATAAAGAACGTAAGGGTCTTTAATTAAATCTGTCATCTTGGCATTTGATAAGCGCAGCGGGGCATTATGGCTGCCAGCGACGGAGGCTGACGGTTGGGAGAGGACCGCGCCTGTCCTCATCTAGCGCTGCACCGAATCGGGAGGGCAAGAAAAATAAGACAAAAATAAATAGGGAGCGTTTTTTTTTTTTTTTTTTTTTAAGCACACACAGCATCGTTCTGCGGTGTGTGCAGTGAATAAGTTGAAGATTGTACTCCTGTCACCGAGATAAATACAGTGTTTAGAGCAAAGTTCTCTCCGCAGGTCAAGACAAAGGAAAAATGATACATAACAACTTATTGGTTGATGCGATCATTTATGGTTTCACACAAATGCAATGCATATCTGTAAAAAGCTGTCAAATGTTCCCAGGATAGAGCAATGATATTATGGAACTTTTGAAACAGGTAGTTTGTTTTTATTGTCAAAGTCGGTAGCCATCACATTTGACTAATATAATCTTTACTTTCTTGTATAAACACAGTTACTAATTCTAATATAAGTTTGATCAAATGTCAGAAAAAGCACTCATGGATGTCTTTAATTTAAATGATTGTGTCTCAAATAATTGAGGAGGTCATTGAATTTGCCAGCCTACAGACTTCGCACCAAAAAATACCATCCCTACCTAAGGCGCCTCTGAACGTCTAGGTTCCTCGTAGAAATTGGTGAGAAAGCCTTGTTTTCTTTGTAAATTATTAAATTCATACATCTAATGTGTTTAATTGGCCTACGTTCATATAATAAGTTATGCTGCCACACAGAGCATTTCTAAAGCTTCACAAAGTTTCATAGAGGGAATACCTGGGATTAATGTGGAAACAAAAATACTAAATAGTTACATTTGCAGCTAAAGACAAAACAAATTGAACGACAATTGCGCTAGTTTGAAAAAAACCCCCAAAACAGTCCAGATCTGGATATAAAAATGCAAAAATGGTTGAGGTGTAATGTTTTACCATGTGGAGCACATTTCCCAAAGCCTTAAACACAAAGGTTTAAGGCTTTGGAATATTTGTTTCTATGCAGGTTTCAGTCAGTGCTGGTGTCACGCCAGGTTCACGCCTGGAAACTTAGAGGTGCTTTGTAGCATTCACCGGTGAACATGAAACATTTGCTGCGATTCAAACTGCAACACAAAGACACCAAAAAACACTTTACATCTTGAGTCCCAACAACAGAAATGATCTCACCTCATAAACTGATCCTCTTAAGTTCCCAGAGGTTTTATATACGAGATGGAAGTCAGCAGTAAACATACCCCACTGCTTTTAAGTGGTGCTGATTTCTCATTCAAATCATCTCACAGCATGTTTTATTAAATGAGTCAGGGGGTTGTTTTTCAGGTCAGTGTTTACCTGCCACCAGGTTAATTGGAAAAACAGCAGAGTCATCCCACTTGATTTCCTGGTTGTGTCACGATCCTTTTGTGTTTTGATCAGTCCTTGCTGTTTATGTTCAATAAGTCTTACCATATTCTGTTGATTTCTGAGGTGTTACTGAGGTGCGAGTTAATTCCATTGTTTCTATTCGTACATCTGGAATTCTTTCTGTTAGATTCTTGTCGGGCCTTTTCCCTTTTGGTTTGTAGGTCCTTTGAGCCTTAGTTCAACTCCCTTCAGTGTTAATTAGTCTCCCTCCTTCAGTTTTCCTGCTTTTATTCTGCCACTACTGAGTCTCTGAACAGTTCAGCTGGGTCCATTGTCATTTTCCACCCCTGCCTCAGTATTTAAGCTCCTAGTTTTCATTGTTTCTTTGCTGGATTATTGCATTCTATTGCATATTTATTTGTCTATGCTCCTTTTTTTTGCTAGAATTTTTTCTAATTCACAAAATAGGCAGGGGGATAGAATAAAAAGTAATCTAAATATCATTCAGGTGATTTTGATTGTGCTTGATGTTTACTGACATCTATTAAACTTAAAGATAGTGTTTGTGTGTGTGTTTTATTTTAGTTTTTTTTTTATAATCCTGACTGAGAAAAACTTTGCGTCATGATGAAGTCTTGTTCACATATCACCACCAAACTCATCCTTCTGCCTCAGGACAGCTTCCTGAAACTGCCTCTGCCTTTCACTGCTGTTAGGAAACATTCTTGGGCTTTTCATCCAGGATGCAACTCATTCTGGTCTTTGATTAGGTCGTTAATATCCTCTATTGAGCCGCAGCAATAGATGTTCCTAAAAGTGAAGGATAAAGAGTCTGAATGGAGTCATGAAGGAAGAAGAGAGATGAGAACGTCAAGGACATTCCTGAGTTTTCCTTCCACCATCCTCTGGGTTTTTTTTTTTTCCTATTGTTGCGATATGAAGTTTTATAAAGTGTAAAATCGGCCTAAGGCATTATAATGGAGTGCTTCCAGCATCAAAGCATGAGCCCAAAGACTTTTTATGTTAACTCAAACCAATAGAGAACATGTGCTATGAACAGAGATCGGGGATATATTCCAGAAATACATTTCCTATGTAGGCCGTTCCTTAAATTATTACTGATATCTTCTCTTTTCACAACACTAATAGACTAATAGATTGATAGCTAGCTTGAACTGTTTTGAGGATGGTTCCTTAAATTTATGGAAAGCCATATTTAGTCCAGTTACTAAAGCTTAACCTGCCAGTATTTGCAATTTTTTTGCAGTCGACCACTGATTTTGTGGTGGTATTTTAGACATTTTTTCAAGGAACGTTGCAATATTTGTGCTGTTGTGAGACGCTAAATGTGACTTTTTGTTTCTTGCCACATCAAGCATGAGCTACAGCTTGAAATCGAGTAAGGCCGAGGCAGTAGTGTAGTGGAAGCAAGAAATACTGCCACCTGCAGGTGGGAGTTAGCAATTGGTTAAAGTTAAGGTTTTTGACCATTTTTGCGGGTAATCTGCCAAAAAACCTCACAATTATGCATTAGCGTGACGAAATGTGAAGGTTCTGTTGATCTTATGTGAATTTCCACGATCGCAGAATCGCGAAAAACTAAAGGGAATGATAAAACGACAAATCTGTCAATTGGAACAAGAGGAATTAGAGAAATATTTGTTTTATTTGTTTTGGTGATGTAGTGTACAGTGCCACACAAAAAAATTAAACTACTCAAATTTTGGCATTTGTTGCACAGTAAAAATAAACCTGAAAGTATTTTCTTTAAATTTTGTGTGATAAACCTACGCAAAGGAACTATGACTGCTCTTCTGACTAATGGAGATTAAATATAAATGCTGTCCACACCTTTCAGATCTTTGTAAAAGAAAAATTGAAAACTAGGCATATTTGTATTTCAAAATAATGCACTACGTTTTGTAGTTCTATCACACAAAATTTGAAGAAATACAGCACTGTAACAACAAACCCAAAAGTATAAATTTTTTTGCAAAATATACCTACATAAAACAATGAATTAATTTGAAATAAAAGGTAAACTTTTGCCTGTTTTTTTTTTTTCTTTTAATTTAGGAATAGGCAAAACTTTTCTCTAAATGGCCTGTAGAGAATTTCCCCACAATACGTCCACTTGGTATCAGTTCATCACAAATAAACCTTATTAAAATTATATTGAGGTTTGTTGTTGTGATGTGACAAACTCTAAGACAGTTCAGTGTGTTTTTAAGTCTCACACAGTTAATCAACATCAAAACTATGTTTTCAGCAAAGTAAACAAAAGAAGTAATTAAAAAGAAGTAGTTTTAGAGCAAAGTTGGCAATAGAATAATCAAATTTATCAGACACCTCTGCACCGAACGGGTAAACAAGACCGTTTCCTTTTTGTGCTTTTTCCTTACTAAAATGTATTCAGGCAGTGTGTTGCTCTGAAGAACACAGCGGTAGCGGTGGCGGTGGCTTCTGAGTGCAGAGCGTGTAACAAAGGCTGACACGTCGAGGAGGCAGCCGTCACCCCGTCCATTAACTTTGAAATCCTGATTTCAGTCAGCTATACTGCACTAAGGGCTCTGATCTTTAGCCACAACCGCCACGCGGCATGCACACACAGGCAAGCCAACTCTAAATACAGTCACACACTCAGCCCAGACATACCCTAAAATCATATAGCCTCTGCATTTAGAGAAGTTGCACTCTCCCAGGCAGAAGCAAAATTATGATCACGTTAAAGGAAGTTGAGATTTTACACTGCCAAGCAATTATTTGAGGGGTTTTTCCCCTGACGAAGAAATGACACAAAGGCGGCCCGACAGAAGGGGGGTTCGTGTCCACTACTGGACAGATGGAGGGAGAAACATGTCTGGAATAAGCGATGTCCGGTCCAAAGCAGCTGGGGAAACTGATATCTGTTTAAAATGTTATTATTCTGTCATTTAGTGGTTCATTCTTTACTTAGTGTTGGCTTTCTCAGAGTAGATGTGCCATCTGTTTTATGTACAAAAGTTTCTTTATATGCACTCCTTTCACTAAAGTGCCATAGTTATCATGGGAATCTCCACACAGGTAGATCCATAATTTTTTATTTTATTTTTTAAAGTCTGTGTAACTTTGTGTTGTCGCCAAGAAGGTTTTACAAAAGAGAGAAATTGGGTTTCTAACTTGAGATCTTAATGAAATCAGATGAAAATGAAATCTTTTTGGAGAAGGTTACACGAGTATTTATCTCACAAGATACTAAGTTATGTAAAGCATTCAGTTTCTGTTAGTGAAAATATTACAAGATGTTCAAATGATTAAAAAAAAATCTTTGTGAAGGACTTCTCTAGCTGTAATAGCTGTAATACTCGATGTGCATCGCGTTATTTTCAATACGTTTGTGTTCGTACTCACCCCCTGGGGTCCTAAAGACACACCGAGGGAATGTTTCACTTCCTCATGGTCTCGGATAATTGCTCTTTAAAACTAACCGTTCTGCTCTTTGACTGGAATCCCAGCTTCTAGAAGCTGAGTAGTCAGCTATCCCTGCAGGTATCCCTGCGCTTTTCCGCATAAACAAATATGCCTACGATAGTTTGATCGTTCTGCATGCCGAGGGGAGCAAAAAGTTCGTCGAGGGTGTTGTGACAAGAAGGGGAGGACTGCTGGCGGTTCACAATGAAATGATGCAATTTGCGTCATGCGACTGCGACATGAACTGCTTTAGATAATTTCAGCCCGACCAGAGCCCATCAGGTTTATCATCACGCATAATTGCTACCAAATCCCACAGTTAAGCATGCCATTCATATATGTTTAAAATTTCAAGGTATGTTGATCTAGAATGCTCTGCAAAACTGAAAATCATGGATGTTATGTACAGCAGATTTGTGTAAACAACACTTTTTATAACCAACATGTTGTGACGGTAGGTGGTTTCAATACGATTGGAACTGGGTCACGGGCTGCATTTCATCTGCAGATGGAAATGTAAATTTTCTAAATATTAGTCAGAAAAATAAAACTAAAGGGAAGTTAAAATCCCCCAAAACTAATCCAGTACGACTGCTTTGAATCTAAATCAGGGGGAAACGAAGTGATTCACTTTTTGGCTTCAGCAGGTTTGTATTGTATTAAATCAGTGGCACACATAGTGCTGTACCATCAGATTTTTCTGCCATCTGTTGGTACATGCAGTGATCTTTTTTTTTCTGAATGCATGAAACACCGGTGGATATATTATCGGCCTGTACTATTAATTGTGGCTTAGTCTGATGCCTGTGCTCCACATTGAACCGTTCACTGGTTTTATTACTTGCAGCTATAAAACCGGTTCAGTGTAACATTAGTCCAGGATCCCAGTTGTGATTTCATAGGTAAATAAAAAACGGCAGTTGAGTTTTTGTGCCACTTAAAAAAATCAGTATTAAATTTTTTTTTTTAAACTCTGACAAGTCAAATCAATCAATCAATTTTATTTAGAGTATTAAATATATTTTATTACACTGAGGTGAGTCAACTCTCTTGCCAGACATGGCATTTAACAAAAATGCACAGTGATTATAACATAATTAAAAATAATCAGGTGCTCACTACTTCAAAAATTGTAAAATCAATCAAACAAAAAACACACAATCTTAAATATAATATCCTCATCCGGACAAAATAAAAAAATAAACAATATTAAGACTATTTTAGAACCAATTTTGGAAACTTACAGCAGCAGGAGTAGAAATAATTTTTATAGCACTTAGTTTTACATTTTGTGATTAAATATCTGAGTCCAGGTGGATCTGAACTCTCCTGCAGTGGATGAGACACATCTTTTAAAATAGATGCAGATGACCTTTGCACCCACCTCAGTTACTACTGGACCATTTCACTAATTGATTCAGGTAGTTCTTGTGACATCAGCACTGTACATTTCCAACTATCCATCTATTTTTTATACATAGAATAGAATAGAATAGAAGTACTTTATTCATCCTAGCAGGGAAATTACTTCAACACACACGACGGGAGCTGCGTCTGCAAGCAGCCAGCAGTGCCGGCGCCATTTTTTGAATATGCTGATACATGCTGATCCTGGCAGGTTATCATTTATTGTGATAAATTTCTTATCATGATAAGAATTTAGATTTATTGTTCTCACAATAAATTCCGATTAATGATGTTTGAATTGTCCATATTGTCAGGATTGTTGGTTTTACCATTTTCCTCACTGTTTGTTCAATGAAAGTATCACTAAATATCAATTAATTTGAAGACCAAGTTTTAGTGATACAAATGACACTTCTTTATGTGACTGAGGTCTTAAAAGTTTTTTTACAAATAGGAATGTTTTTTCTAAGACCAGTATTTATGTTAGTGGGGTTTGATTGCTGCCATGCAGTTACCCAAAAAAGAAGGAATGAATAGCAGTTATTAAAATAGTGTGATAAAACTTTAAGTTCTTATTGCCCACCTCATGTCACTAGTTTATTACAAAGACACATGGTTCAAGCAAAAATTTTACTTAGGAGATCAATCAGTCTCCTAACAGTCATGTTGTTGGACTGTGGGAGGAAGTTGGAGTACCCGGAGAGAACCCTCGCTTTCACAGGGAGAACTTTCAAACTCCATACAGAAAGACCCCAGGCTGGGATTCAAACCAAGGGCTTGTTGCAAGGCAGCAGCGTCACCAACAGTTCCACTGTCAGCCTCGCTGTATCTAAAATCCGAAACTATAACCCTTAGTACAGCTTCCTTGAACGTCTTGACTCTCCTTTTTCTCAGTCATGCACACCTGCATCACTGAAAAAGGGTTTTTGACATAATTCACATCCTCAATTTACATGCAGCTTTCTCTCTGTCTCTCTCTTTCTTTCACACTCATTCACAAACTCACATTAACTTCCTCCTCTTCACGTAGACTGTGGATAAATTAGATGTGATTGGGGAGGCATTATGAACTCTAGGGGTGCCTTATACCCTAGAGCTCTGCAATCTGGCTCCCCAGAAAGATGATGACTCTGTTTCCTCTTTCATTCCTCTCTCCCCACCCCATACGGAGCTGACTTTCTCTTTCTCTCTCGCGCCATGCTCTGTTCCCTCTCGCTCCCCGGTGCTATTGTTGCGCCTTCATTGCGTATAGAAATTGTATTTAAAATCCTTAAATCCTTGTCAGAAATTCTCCCTGTGTGCAAGAGATTACTGTGAGCCAGTATTATTCTGGAATGGCTTTAGCAGGCACTCTCCCTCCCCACCAACCTTTCAGCATGTACCCCAATTATTAGCTTCACAATAGCGCGCAGAAAGGAATCATTTTCAGTTCACAGTAAACCTGTAAATCAACCTATGAAGTTGTTGCACGTAGAAAGATGAAGCCCTTTAAAAAAAAAAAAAAGATTGAATACCGCTGAAGCTAGTTTTAAAGGTGTAATCGCAGTTTGGTGGCTGGGGAGGGATTTTGTCACAGCGAGTGACTAGTACTGACACCTCCTTTGTGCGCCACATGCATCTCTTTTCCATTTAGTTTCAGCCCAGCGAGAGCAGCCCACTCCCGGGGGCAGTTGTCCGTGGCTCCGGGTTAGGGCGCCCCCTCGTAAACATTGCGAATGAGGTGGAGACGAGGCCATCTGGCCCAGACAGCTGGGACCACAGCTGCAGGGACAGACAGTGACAGCTGACTCACCGCGCAGTGTTAGAATGCAGAGATGGATGGATGGATGTCTGCAGGGCGGGGGGGAGGAGACGAGCGAGTGAGCAAGCTAGATAGGGGGAAGGCGTTCCAGCCCACAAGTCGTATCCCTAGTTTGCATTTCGATGATGTTAGCGTGAAGCAAAAGAAGGCGGAAAAAAAAACAAAAAAAAAACCCGCCTGAGGAAGATCTACAGACTTTGGCAGGTGTTATGGATTATTTTATGTTTAACTTGTGGAACAAATTAGCAGCGCTGCTCTTGGTGTGATGAATTCTGCATTGTAGCAACCATTTTCAGCCTCCACTTAATAATTTATGTGCATGCATTAGCATAACAGACCTTTAAATAAATGAGAGTAAAACTGCCCAGAAAAAGTAAAAGACGTGGGATGAGCCTCCCGGGTGGGCTCTGCTGAGGCTTGTTGATTATTTAGTTTAAAAGTAGTTTTTAAGGAACATCGACCGCGGCCGTACCTGGGGCTGCATGGAGTCTCATACGTCCTACTTTGTCAATAGGAGGATGTCGTTTTAATGCCGCGTTTATTTGTTAGAATGGTGTTGATTTAGCTGAGAAAGCACCACTGCAGCAACAAACTCCTGCTGTGTTTAAAAATGTAACATCCCAGCCTAGTGATAGATATCACACCTGTACAGTTATCAAACACGATAGAGAGTTGACCCTAAGGGTGTTCACACCTGATAGTCCGGTAGACTCGGTTCGATTGGGGACCAAAATTGGAACATTTGTTACATTTTCAGCTGGTGAGGTTCACTTTCAACACTGCACTGTGTCAAACAAACCAGACCCTTTGGGAAAACCTGTTCACCTCTCAGAACAACTGAAGGACACAACAGGAAAACCTCTGAAGAAGATGCTCAATACAACTTCCTTCTTCGAGAAATGTAAACAAAGCGACATTAGATTTTAATTATTGCAGGATTTCTTTTTCGTCAATGGTAAAAGATTGTAAGCCATTTCTCCTTGCTAGTGCTAGACTCACGCATTTGTTTTGGTTGTATTTACCCAGGATGCCCTGGGCTATAGTCCACTTCCTGGTTTTGGAGCAGCCTCTGGTCCGCTTGACTTTCACATATGCATTCCAACGAAAACAGAGTTCATTTGAGCTGAACCGAGACCTCAATTTTTAGGCGGACCAGAGTTTGATTACGCATGGACACCTCTCCAAACAAACCAGATTTTTGGCGTGGAAAACACGAACTGAACGGCTTCGTTCAACTTCCTCTGCTGCCATTGCTAAAACTACAACCAGACTACTATTTGACGTTGTCGTTCACAACTTCGCCATCTGATTGCTGATTGGCCTGGTTGGAATTCTACCTGTGGAACCCAAGTCAATTGGAGGAAGTGTAGACTGAGCCATGAAGCGAGATTAGAATCGAGCGGAATTGCTTAGGAAAGCGACGGCCAGGCTACAAACAAACTAGGGTTCGATTAAAGCAGACTGAAGTGGTGTAGAGTGGCAGGTGGATGTGTTGAGAGTCCGATCTCTGGTAGGAGCTCAGGGAAAACGACTGTCATGGTGTTGTGGAAAAGGAACGTGGGCGGTGGGCTGATTAATGTAATTTTTCCGCATCTCCTTGCTTTATCCTGCTAACTCCCCTTGAGGACGTATCATTCCACATGATTAAGATGTGCTCACCCATCCATGTGAAACAGGAGACTCCCCCCTTCAGCTAGTTTATCTTTAGTCTCCTCTTTCCAGCTGAGGCATCGTTTGCCCACAATACACGGTTTACTTTAATCCAGCCTCTGTAATTATCTAAAACACTCCCCCCCCCTTTTGTCCCTCACGTCTTCTCATCCTGCCCAATTCCTTTTCATTTCCTCCTTTCTCTCTCTCTCTTTTTTTGGCTTTATTGATACCGACACGTTAAACCTCTGTCATTATCCCTCCCAGTTACCGTTAGCCTGATATCATGTGCTGCAAAAATCCATTTAACTAGATTTTCTACATTTCATAACGAGTGAAACCACAATGCCATTAGTGGATTCCTTTGCCTATAGCGTTGTCCTCTAATGCATTGGTCTATTCTGGATAGATGGCTCAATATTTTTTTGCCCCCTCTCCATCCATTTTCCATTCTACTATTTTTTTTATTTTATTTTTGCGGCTTGCTCTCAAGGCTTTGTTGGGTAAATGTGTGCGTCTGACTACCAGCAGGATAATTGATGCTGGGTTTGTGGAAAACCAATAGATTTTAATTAAAAAAAAGAACTCCCCGAGAGAAGCATATTAACGTAAGTAAATAAACACGAATCACATTACGTCTATAGGACGGCTTTACTGTCTTTTCTTTTCCCCACCGAAACAAAGCAGCAGAGTTTGAAACTCGCAAAGCCGATTGGTTGTAAGGATGAGCGTCCCTGCAGCAAGAAATATATATAGTTTCAATTGCGCTGCTTAAATGAAAAATTAATGAGAACGTAAGACCAGTTAGTTGATACAAATCAGTAGCTGGGTACTGTAATAATCTCGCGTCCAACTGCGCTCGGTCTTGCAAGCACAGTTTGATTGCTGTGTGTGATCTATGCTCACTTGGAGACAGCAAGCTCTTCTCTTTCCCCCATCATACATGTGTTGTTCTCAGACGATGGTATTTTGTCAAGAATCTCGAGCAGTTTTCTAAGAAGATTACAACTTGACGCTGGAGGACTGATTCAGGCAAAGCTGTAAAACTGGGGATTAACCCGGCTGATGATTGAAACAAATTGACATCTTGGACAATGAGGCACGGAGAGGAGGAAACACATGAAGGATTTGTTGTGAAATGAACAGTTTAGACAATTGGTTCTCGAAGTTGATTGTTCAAAAGTCCAAATCCAATTTCTCTGTGGGGTCAAAGGTTTAAAAGAATTAGCGGTGAGCAAATCCTAATTTATTGAGTTTCTTTTTTGGCAAAATAGATATTTTAAGGCCTACTATTGTTGGTTTGTAGTCCTGTGCTTCTTTCATTCCTTTCAGTAGAGCGTCATGAGTTATCTAATTGTGACAGGATTCCAGGTTGTTTTGGTTTTCTCCAGTGTTTATTTGTGCTCATTCCTTATTCATTGTTTTCTTCCTGTTTTTTTTGTTTTCCTAACCTATTTATTTACAATATGATTAGATTTGGCTCCGTCAGTTCATTTCTTGCTTAGGACCGTTTCCTTCAGGTTTGTGTTTTTGTTTGACGTAGATTCTGTTTTTTTATTAATCCTGTTCATCTTTCTCTCTCCCTCTGCCGGTCAGCCTGCTCTCCTTCCCAGCTGTTTCTCAATTCCTTGTTTGCCTTTGCCTGCTCCCTTCTCCAGCTGCATCTACTTACTTGTGATTAGCTCTTGTTCTCATGTAATTGTCTACTCCCTCCTCAGTGTATACACAGCTTCCTTTCTGCAACATACTGATTCATCTGTCCTTATCTGCGTTTCTTTGCCTATTCCCCAGTTCATCTTTTTGCCCGATGTCTTCCCACAGTTTCTTTCATTGTAAGTTCCTTGTTTGTTGTTGTTTTTTTCATTGAAGACTTTGCTTTCAATTACACTCTACATTTGGGTCCTACCTCTAAAGAAATGTGACAAATTTAGAAAGAAATGTCCATGTAAGTCTAATAAATGTAACTCCACGAATAACGTGTATTTCTTTGCATGCAGTAATGATAAAAAAAGAAATGAAAACACTCTGAAACATCAAAACAGCTGTAGAAGCAAACCACAGTGGACTCTGTGGTTGTCTGCTTTCAATGAGCGTTCTAATTTGCATTAATGTTATGTTTTGTACAAATTCCATTTGCAAAGTCAAAATTCTAAATTACCAAATTAAGCACATTTTCTAACTACTGTACCAAACGGTTAGTGAAGCCGTGTTAAGACATATTACAGCTGGTGAAAAATAACGCAAATGTATTGAGGTCAGTGGTTTGGAAACTCTCTTACTAATTAGTTAAATTAAAGTTCAATAGTCTGTCTCAGTGGATCTTCTAAACAGTCTACTCGGCTTCAAACATGGGTTTACTCACTTTTAGAAAAGCTCTGTAGTACTCATCAATAACTTGACTAAAACTTTGACTATGACTTGTGTCGTAGCAGCGTGCTCCTCTGTCCTTTACATGTCTATTTCCTCAGTGTTAATTAAATGAACCCTAAAAATAAGTTGAGGATTGGGTCTGAACTGACTGGTCCTGATTCAGATCAAAGTCCAGTGAAGTTATCAGTTTGACCTGCGGTGATGACCAGCATTAGCCTTGTTTTACTCCATACTCCAGCTTTTAGCCTCAGTCTGGAGGCATTTATTGTAGGCTTCGCTACAAAAAATTTATTAGGGTTCGGTTAGTGTTTCCTCTGACCATATACTTGTGCAGTTTGATATTTTGAAAATAAATTTGATTGATGCAAACAAATCAATTTTGGAAAAAAAGGTTTTTTATGCTATAGGATGAGGTGGTTTTTGGCTGTACCGAAATGTAAGCGCAGCTATTTATAATAGTATTCTTTGGTTTTGCACTAGATCAAGCTAAAACTTTACTTCTGCACTGTGTGAGATATGCTTTATTTCGGTCAGCTTTCTTTCAACCCATATGCATTGTTTAAATATACCCATTTAAATAAGGGCTCTGTATGGCAAAGCAGTTTATACTGCACTCTAAATTATTTTGTTCTGAAATTTCTCTTTGAGTCCAAACATGAAATTCCACTTCGGAAAGTCCAAAAAAAGCTCTCCAGCTGTGAGCAAAATAATTCACTGATACTCCCCGTATAGCGCCACATATGGTGCACATAGTCTTATGACCTTTTGGGGGATTACAGTGTTTGATGGGTAACAGAACACATTAATTAACTAACATAAAGACATAAATTGATTCTGACTAGTTTTATATTCATATGGAAACTGTTATCACTGAAACACTGTGATAGCTGAAATATTTTGAATAAGCCAACCGGGGGGAATTTTGACCACATGAAGGAGGTAGGAAAATGACACTGACTGTGATGAAGATTGCAATCCTAAGGGAATCGATTCAGAAAACAAGCAGTGGCAATTAATAAATCATAGGGTTTAAAAACCCAAAGTACAAAAATGGTGGCAAGACATGCTGTTTTGGAGTCATACAACAGATCCAAAGGAGGTCTTAAGCCTTTTGACCTATTTTCAAACACTTAAGTCAGCCCTCAAACCCCCAAATTTTGCACATGGTTAACACTGTCAGTGACATTATATGGATTATTTACTGAAGTTGACAAAACCCAACGTAGCCAAAGGAAATGAAAGAAAGAAAAGCAGCACAAATGCAAGCGTCAAGCTCCTGTTGGTATTTCCCTTACTAGCAAAGGAAAAGGTATCAATTTGAAAGTCACTTTCTTCTTTGAGACATTAAAAAGCAGCGCCACAGATAAAACAACCCACAGCTGTGCCTCTTTTTGTGTAAAAAAAAAATAAATTAATTACCGTTTAATAACATGAGAAAACGGTACAAAACGCAAGCAGTACGCAGGCGGTGATGTGTCATGTGGCTGCTGCGTGAAATTCAAAGTCTTGGCTTTTTTGGTTTTCATGAAAAAAAAACTCTATAAAGCATCACAAAAGCAGAAGAAGAACCACTAACATGCCTGAATGGAGTCCTGATTTTGATGGGTTAAAGTTATCTAACGTTATGGTTGCGATTAGTGTTAATGTGTTAAACACACGCATGGAATCTTGTCTGATGCATCCAACACTCCATGATAAGAGCATCTAACTTTGTTCCCTAATTCTAAAACAAGTCTCCCTGCAGCGTCCTTACATAAGCAGCCCTCGCTGGGCCCTTAGTATGGCAGAAAGCTACTGAGTAGAAATGGGAAAACTGGTGTTAAAGATTTATGATTTGCTTTTTTTGTGGTGTACGTCTGAACTCACTAAAGAGAGGAAACTTGTCCCGTTATTCTAGCTTTTGTTTTTCGACACAAAAAATTGCAAGTCTGCTCTTGCCTTCTTTTTTTCCTCAGTGTCTTTCTCAGTTTTTTAACAGGCCCATACGTTAACATTACCTCTACTGCTAAACTCGCTTGGAATTTCCTCCTTGCACTTAAAAGAGAGAGAATCCTCTTACTTTGTATTTGGCTTCTCAACAACTCGAGATGTCTGAAGTCTAATTAATTAGGTGTGTAATCATAAGAATGTTTCCTTGGGATTAGAGTGTAGAGGAGAGGCTTTGATCCCACATCTGTCAGTCAGCTAAGCCCACCTTCTCCATCTATGACCGTACTTTCCCCTGAAGGATTTCTGGAGTCTGTAATTTCTCCGGCAGAACGCTCAACGTCTGAAGCCTGGTAGCTTTTAGCCTTTTTGAGATGCGAGTCATTGCATCATACGGCAGCTGCGCTGACACGACAGTTGCCAGAGTGTGTGTTGCGGTTTTTATTCATGCGTGCGCGTTGAGGACTGATTGTTCACCGGCGTGTGTGCGTGCGTGTGTGTGTGTTTTCGTGTTCTGTGCTGCTTGTTTCTTCTGTTGCCGTAGGGGAGTTCAGCAGCAGGTGTTGGTACACTCCTCTGTGTTTTTTTTTCCTCATAATGAGTTCCCAGTCCACACACTGCCCTCCGAAGGTAACGTTGTCATTACCAAAGAAAAAAAAAATCAAATAATGAATAATTGTCAGAACATTGAGAAGCTTTGTGTTTTCCTGGCTCTGAGTTCGGGAGTTCAGCCTTAGCGCCGGATCAGAACTCTTGTCCTGGTCACCCTGGGCGATGTTTCCTCCCTCTATCAGCAAGCACAGCATCTCCGGTCTCCCGGGGGACCCTCCCACCTGGCTGACTGGCGTGAGCGTGTTTGCCTGTTGTGTGTGTGGGTGCGCGAACACATGAGTAATAGCCCAGGCTCGGCTCTCTCCATCAGCGCAGAGGACGTCTCCTGCCTTTTCTCGGCTTCGGCCATTTTTCTTGCCTCTTGTCTCCCGTGCTGAGCTCCTGTCCCAAATACGATCTTTATCAGCCCTGATTTATCTCGTACACAATCTACCCCGCCACCTTCTGTTTTTCTTATTCCGCCTCATTTCTGCTTTCTTTCTTTATCTTGTTTTGTGCAAATTTTCCTCACTTTTGAAGTTCATTTTTCAGATTTAATGGGAATGATTGAGACTTGCTCTTCATCTTCTTTTGTCATCTCAATGCATCAGGCTTTCTGAAGGGAGATGTGGGAGATACTTTGAGTACATTTATGTTGTGAACAAAATGGAAAGAACACTGAGGAAGAGCAAGAGCTTTGCTTCAACAACCAAAATCACAATCTTTGATGTAGATGATGTTATTGAATGAGGAAGGCTTAAAGTTGGCTATTTTCAGGCCCAATAAGCTCTTCAAGGTAGATCGATTTGTATAGCATGTTCCAGCGAGAAGGCAGTTCAGAGTGGTTTACATAACCCAGTAAACAACCAAAAAAGAAACATTAAATACAGAGGCAAAGTAAAAGTAAGAAAAAGTTGCAATCCAGAACAGAATGAATCTGCTTTCCAATTATTAATCAAAGGCAACTCTAAACAACTTCACTTTAAGGAACTCAGTGTTTCAGCTGCTTTGCAGTTTTCTGGAAGTTTGTTCCATCTTGGAAGAACATAGCAGCTGAATGTTGCTTCTCCATGTTTGGTTCTGGTTCTGGGGATTCAGAGCAGACCAGAACCAGAAGACCAGAGAGGTCTGGAAGTTTGATACGGCGACGACGGGTTTGTATTTTTTTTTGGTCCTAAATTAACAAAGATATTTTGAATTTGTTTTCTGAGCATGCATTAGTTTCTCATAATCTTGTTGAGAACTTGCTCCTTCTTCATGTGATAGAAGGCTGACTTTGTAATTGTCTTTATTTGTGTCTAGAAGTACAGAGACACATTCATCCCCTACTCTGAAATGTTGTTGTACTCTAGAAATGGACAGTCCAGTTCAAGAGCCCCTTCCTTTGGCCAAGGTGATATCTGGCCTTTGTTTAGACTACCTGATGAGTTTCAGAGACAGAGAAGAGCAAAACTCCATACTGGAGGGTTCTGACTCTATTATAGACTCTATTATACCCTACACCGCTAACTTTAAATAAAGGTTGTCTTTCTGCCACATAAAGAAGTACTCTATTTAAAACAAAACGTTTTTTGACTTCAGGTAGAACAGCGTTTCCCTGTTTGTTTGGTAACTACATGCCTTCCTGCTTCACTACGTCTGATTCAGCTGATTGCAGTTCAGCAAACACCTGCCAATTGAAATCACCTGGACTGAAGCGAGGAAAACATGCAGGACAGTGTGCCTTGAGGACCAGGGTTGGGAAACACTGATGTAGAGAACATTGCCTCTGCTTCGAATATCAATAGTTGTTCACAACAGGAAGGCAGAACACATATTTTAAGTCGTATTATGCTACAGTTCTTGGAATCAACTCAGATTTCTAACAAAGAAGTTGGAGATCGGACACTAGATTGGACTAGTGACAGAATTGTGATGGGTAGCGTGTGAATCTTTAGGACATGTTGTCACTCAGCAGAGTGATCAGTTTGAAAATCCGCAGCTTCTCTACAACGTGTTTAACTATCGTACACAACATCCATGCGATTCTTCCATCATTTCTGCATGCGTCCTCTTCTCCTTCGTTCCCCTCCCACTCGCCCGCTCCTTCGCTCTCACTTTTTTTTCTCCCTCTCTGCTTCAGGAAGACAACCAAACACACACACACTCTCTCTCTTTTTCTCTCTCCCTCTCTCTCCATCACTGCGCTGCCCTGTGTATCACATTGACGGTCTTTGCTTCCAAAGGATCTAAATGTGTCTACCTTATCCTTCTTTTCCGACTCTTATCGTAGGTTCTTTTTGTGTTTGTTTTGCTTTTTGGTAGCTATTTTTCCCCCCTCCTTTTTGGTTTGCCAAGTACAGAGCTGTATGCAGTTTGGGGTGGAAGGAAGAGTGGAGGTGGGGGGGTGGGCACCCTGGCTGACTCGATCGGAGGAAAAGGAGATGGGAGAACTGCGCGGGCAGGAAGGATGTGCTCGTTGCTGCAGCTTCTGATTCAATTAGCATGAATTTCACAGCAAAGGCAGCAGCGGCAGCAGCATCCCCGTCAGACCGTCTGAGTGAGCCAGCAGCGGCAGCAGCTTCCCGCGTCGGCGCTCCATCAAGGGGACCCGCAACTGTTTCCCGTCGGTTTCCCACCTTGGAGAGCGGTCTTTGAAGCAGCTCAGCAGCGGCTTCTCAAAGCGAGAGGAGGGAGCAAGTAGGACGGAGCTTGTTTGTCAGTCCTAGGATGGGAAGATTGTTGAGATGAACTGAACGCCAGGCACTTCAGCGCTTTTGGTTATGGTTTAATCCTGTTAAGCTGTTTTTCTTGGGTGCTGTTCAGCATTCTATGACCCGTATTGATTTATCCTGCCAGAATAGAGGGGAAGGATTTCAACACCACGCTTGGAAATAGCCAGCTGTTTTTGCTCCAGATTTCTCCTTTGCCCTGGAGTGCTTCATTTTATTTCTTAATCTGTGTTTTTTCTTCTCTCGGCTCCTGACTGAAAGGTTTTCATAGCTCCCTCAAGGATTCTATAAAAAAAACCCCCAAAAAACCCAGAACCGGATTTTGGACGCTTCGTAGCATCCTTGTCTGCTCCTGTTTATTCTGCACTCTGGTTTTATTCAGATGTTTTCTCGTTCTGCTGCCATAAATTGTGTCGGGCACACTAAGCAGAGATGGTAGACTCGGATTATGGGAGGAGAAAACCTCTGAAGATCTCCCCAAGGCAATGGGAATCCTGAAGAACAATTGACTGAAAGATCATCGCAGACAAGTGTCTAAGATGGAGTCCCATGTTTGCTAAGTTAGTACTTGTCGGCTGAGATTCTGTTTCGACAGTCCCATTTATTAGATTTAATTAGCTGTTTTAGAGTAGCAGTAGGAAATTGGTTTTAAAGGATCAAGAAGCTTCTGGATATCAATATTTGACTCCTGGAGATTTTTCATCTCAGAAAGGATCTTGTATTTTTTTTTTCTTCTTCAGTGATTTTATTTCCAGTCATTTTTGGGATTTTCAAGCAACGGATCTGCTTTTGATTTTTTTGTTCCCCCTTTCTTGGCTTATTCTTCTTTTTAATCTGTATTTTCTGTTCCTTTATTTATTTATTTATTTATTTATTTTTTTGTCCAATCCCAGGCTGGTAGGCTGGGGGGGATCATGGGCCCTGGATTCCTTTGAGATGTTCACTTCCTGTTTGTGTCGCATGAGGGGGAGAGGCCTGCCCTTCTTCTCAGGCCCCGCCCCCATGGAGCAGGAGGTGGAAGTGGAGGTAGACGGAGGGTTGCTATTGGTGCCCAGGCAGGGTGCGGCGGCGTCCCCCGTGGTGTGGGCCAGCCCTGCCCTGCTGTTCCGGCTGGTGCTCTCTCTGGCATTGCTGGTGTTCCCATGTCCAGCCGTAGCCGCCCGAGTCTCCTCCTCCCTCAGCACCACCCACCATGTTCACCACTTCCACAACAAGCATGGCACTGTGCCCATTGCCATCAACCGGATGCCCTTTGTGACACGTGGGGGCCATGGTAAGACCTTTGTTTTTCTGCTTATCTTTGGCGATTTGTTTTGTGAAGCCGCCATTGAGAACCACATCTGCATTAGCAGGACTTGGAAGATCTCAAGTTTTGGGTTGACTTAATCTTCTTAGGGCTTGTTGTGAACATAAATTATCCTCTCTAAGTAACCAATTCAACCATTGGAATGGTTGTGATTTCAGAAACAATGAGATGACCCCAAGCTTCAACAAGCAGTCTCCTTGGCTTCCTCTGCTTCCTGTAGAGGATAGCCTCCTGGCTCATGGCTCTGTTGGGTGATGTTTCCACTGCCTGTTCCCTCCTGGGCTTTTTCCACCAGATCCCCAGCCAGCTGGGTTCTGCTACTTGCCTTTCAAGTTCAGAGTCCATCTTGAGCCCATAGGCTTATGGAACTGTGGCAAATTTAAATCCATGTAATCACTCCAAACAGTGAATAATGGTGGTCAGGAAAAAGAATGGTATCAAACTGGGTTTCAGGACGGTAGGTGTCACGTGACGCCTATTAGGGTTTTTTGTCTACTGAGGGAAAAAATCCATAGATAATTGCCTGAGCACATCATATTTTGTCCTACTTTCTGCAGCATATGTCTTTGGCTCAGTGCTCTATGGCGCATCGGCTGCTGTGCTTTTCTTAGCCTAAGCTGTCAGGGACAAGGCAGGGTTTCACACTGATGAACGCTTTGATGTTCCCCAACTCAAGCTTTTCTTTGCAATTTTTTTTCCCCTCCTTTTCCTGTGCTTCATTACAACCTCGCTGACAGGAGATGCTAATAGCACATATTGATTCCTCAGCGTGTTCATGCTCATGCTGCCCAATTTAAATTCACTTAGTGAGTCTCCACAGCTTGTCTAGTCCTCTAACTTCCACTGTCTACCTCTCACTTTTGCCAGAGTGTACCTGCAGTCGGCGGGGTGTCGGATTCGCCCGCACAACACCGACCCTCAGTAGTCGCTGGGTTGCCTTTAGTCTCTGTAGATGTGTTCAGTTCACAACTTCCATCCCCAGGGCTCAGGACTGCATTACACTTGTGACATGAGCCCATGTGTTCCCCAGCTGAAGTAGTCTTGAGCTCACTAATGAGATTTGGTATTTGGCATTGAGGCTAAAATAATTGCATAATGGCCTGTGTTTGTATAGCATTTCATCAATGTCGAGTTCTTCTGAGCTCTTTACACTGCAATCATTAACCCATTCATACACACGTTTACACGCGCTGATGTGAATAATGTGATGAGGCAATGGCAAATCTCCAAGCTAATCTGGGTAACATTTTAATTGGCATAACTTCACCAGATCCTATCATCGTGCTTTCTGATGCTTTAAATATTAGAAGAGCAGTATTATTTTTTTGAGCTTTCATGTTATAAAGTTTTTCCTCATCAAAAACATTCCTGGAATGTTGGCTTGATTCTTTCATGCATGTTAGATAGATCCTTTTATCCCATACAGCAACCAACCATTCAGCTGAGCAAAACACCTGGTTGGACCTAGCCCCGCCTTCAAAGCGCAGCTCCTCCTCGGAGCTACCCAGCATCCGCCTCACAGAGCAGCCCTCCAGAATGAGCTCCTTCAGACTAGCCAACAACAAATAGCAAGCACTTGGTGGAACTGCACAATCTGCTGAGCTCTTTATACAAACTGCTTTTCAGTGCACTGCTGGTTTAAAAAAAAAAAAACATTGTTAAAGGGTTAATATAGGAGCCATGTTGTAATGACTTCCTGAAGGCGGAGTTTCAGAAAGAGGAGGAAGCATTAAAGAAACCGAAAAAGCAAAATTTCTTTTTAAGTCATTTTTGATATATACATTTTTATAACAACTAAAGGTAAGAGTTACTTGATTGTGCTATAAAATAGCATCAATGGAAAACATATACTGTCCCATTAAGGTCCCGGACAATCAGTTTAGTAACGATTTTCAAACATATTCTTCACCAGTGTCCATTATAAAGCTTTGACGTATTAAATTCCAAAACTTTTAAACAGATGTTGCATTCAGTTCACTGGATTGCAATTCTCTGTCTGCTGTAAAGACCAAAAATCCCCTCATAATAGACCGGATTGAAAAGACTTAGAAGAATTCTACCGAAGGCTTTGTTATCCTACTGTTTATTTGATGTTACTTGGGTTGCTTATGCATGAGAAGATGTCATTTTTCCAATAACATTATTCAGAGTTTTGCTTCTTAAAAGTATTCAGAAATCCATTTCTTTCTTCTTCCCCCCCCCCACCAACACTTTAAAAGCATTATTTAAAATTGTTTCTCTCTTAACACGACAACCCTTGCCACTTTCTCCTCTTCATTTTCTCTTCCATCTGGCATCCATAATTGGATTGAAGCTCTAACATCTTGACTTGCTCGGCTGTTTAAATTGACACAATCAGCATAAAAATGATTTTTGGGGTCTCTCTGTAGATTTATAACCCTTTCACAAATTGAGCCTGGAAAAGGGGGGCTGCGTTTCCATCGCAAATTTAGCTTAAGCTCAGTGGTGGATGACGCGTCGTGCTAATGCAGCAGCCTGTCAGGCTTCCATCATGTAAACTCATGCAGATAAAAGTACATGTCTACGTGAGAAAGTTGAACCAAGATTGAGATGATGATTGGTTGGCTGTGTTTGCTGTTCTTGTTGCTTTTCTCCCTGGCATTTGCCGTAGCAGTTAGTAATATACTCCTACACAGCAAACGCTGCGGCTTCTCGGTTCATTTGTGTTGTTTTTAGTAGCACACTCCCAACATTTTCATTATCTGCTACAAGAAAGCACATACACACATACACGCACGCCCCCACACACAAGCGAATGCTCCTCTCATGTGGGGAGTCAAATACAGTTACCATCATAAATACCTCCATTTCAGGCTGGCAAATCGTGTCCTTGTCTGAAATGCCAGCTCTCCACATATTGTCAGCCAAGTGGCGCAGCATATTACGAGTGCTAATACCCCACTTGGTGATAAGAGCCCACTCACTTCACAACATTTCCAGTAGCCAGTTTTCTCCACTGTGTCCCAAGAATGTAGACGAGCCTCTTTGCTAATTTCCGTACCACCACAATTGTGCCATCTTACATCTGTTTGTGTCGTAGCATATAAGCGCCAGATTCGTCCCGTTTGCAAAGCAGCACCTATGATTCATTTAAGCTGTAATCGTGGCCCTGAACCAGATTCGAGAATGTTGGCATATCGGGTCCATAACATTCAAAGCTCTGTCCTTATCTGGGGTTTTCATCCCACAGTGTGATTATGATGCTGCCTCTGTCTGGATAAGCTCTTGGAGAGCCATGCTGTGCTCGCTTGGTAGTACACACCCACCCATTTATGAATAAAGAGCAACACAGGCAGAAAGACAACAGACTTGATACAGCATGCATGTTGGAATCGTTAGCCATGTGAAAAACATTGTTGATATTCCGCTCATGTAGAAAAAGACACAATTTTGCAATTGTGGTGTTTCTGTTCAATAAACAAGTTTGTTCACACAATAAGTCTTCAACAAAACCTGATATTTCTACTTCTTCCTATCTTCTTATTTGTCTTTTTTTTGCCAGTTTAACAACCGGTTGTTGGTCACATGACACATGTGACTCGAAAAATGTGTTTTCGTTGCAGTTTGGCGGAGTAAATAAATTTTGATACAGCCGAAAAACTACCGCATCCCAGCTGCAAAACTTTGTAGTGAAAAACTATTTTTTTCAAAATTGTTGTTTCCATTAAGCAAATTTATGTTCATAATTCCAATTTGCACAATATTAAGATCAATGGAAACGCAGCTGCTGTGTTTTTGTGACTACCATATATCCAATGTGCTAAATCTGTAGCATAAACTGTTTAGCATTAATAAGTGAAGCTAATCAATTTAACCATGCCACGTTCTGCTGAAAGAACCTTCACATAGGCGTTTATTCGGTTGTTACATTAATACTTACCAAGTACATCAGATTTTCCGCAGCATGTAGCAAGAACATTTTAGTTGTTCAGTAAGTTTTGTCTTAGTGATTCTACAAAGCACACCTCTAAGTCTCATTTGGTCATGTCCATAAATTCCGAGGTATTTTCATCGCAGAGGTAAAACCTACATCTTGACATCTGAATAGGCAGCCAATACTAGAGCAAATTATTATGCCTCATGTCAAATCTCACTCAATCTCACTCAGGTGTGTGACTTACTTCCTCCACACACCTCCTCGAATGTCTTGGAATAGAATTAGTGTCTAATATAACCACCTTCTACAATGATTTTAATGGTTTAAAAAAAACAACATTTCTGCATCTGTATGCGAAGCGGTTTTGTGACAGTTGGTTCAGATGCCCGCAGTCTCACCCGTATTGTTTTGATTACAGCTAATTAGAGATTCCTGACCACTGAGGTGTGACATTTGACAGAGCAGTCTGCTCGGCTATAAGTCACACAAACGTTCGCCGCTTTCTCATTATCTGGTTTACTCCTCTCTTTTTCGATCAATGAGGAGAATGATGATGGCTCTTGTTGCGAGGCGTACATATAAAATGCCCTGTGAGGCTTTCCAGCAAATGTGCATTGCATCAAAATGCGCTCTTACATGAGAGGATTTTTTTTTTTTTTTAGCACAACCAGCAATTCACTAAAGAGTTACTGAAATTAGATGAATTAATCACAAACTTTGATGTATTTTATTGGGATTTTATATGATAAATTTTTTAAATCTGTACTTTCATTTAAATTAAAGAGATCCAAGAGTATTCTGATTCCTTTACAATCTTTTATTAGATGTGTTAAAACAAAGACCAGTCAGGAACAGTCAGATTTTGGTACATAGCTGACTAAAAAGTTAATTTTACTAACCCTAAAGCTCTAATCATAAACATTAGTTCCCCTAATGCACTATGCCCACATTGAACTTAGTGGAAGTTAATGCTAAGTACTAACTTCAATTTAAATTTTATCTGCTCTTTTCAAACTACATAATTCAAGCACTAAATTTTGACATTATAATTTGTACATTCTACAATGCCCTTAGAGATTGTTTTAATGTTTATATTTTGTCTTCAACTGTCCATATTTTATGTTTCTTGCTTGAAATAAAGGTAATTGGGAAGCTAAGTGTTTTTAAAGTTAGCTAACGCGCTGAATTACAAATTAGCTCCATTATTAGCACACTAGCAGAAGCGTTTTTATCCCGTTGCCCAAGAGATGAGGTAACTGCTGTTGTCTCCCATGGGAGAAATTTGTTTTAGAAGAGCGGACAAGGTTGCAGCTTAAAACAGATAAAACAGTTCTTCAAAGTCATTAATGATTAATACATAAAACTAGCACAAATTTAAATGAATGACAGAACGAGGTTTACCTTCCAATGACCCAAATCGTGTACAGTAGGAGCTACAAGGGAATGGCCCACATTTAAATCCAATGGAAAATCTGAGGCAGGACTACAAAGCTGATGTTCCGTCACGCTCCTTCTAGTCTAGCCTAGCCAGAACACACTCCCCACTCTTTGTATTATTTATTTTTGCTTAAAACCAGGTCCACGACCTTCACTTTCGTCCACTTTGCGTCAAGTAAATTCCCAATAAAGCACCTCTAAGATCGCAGTACGATTAAAAGTTAAAAACGCCAAGAGATAGGAGTATTTTCCACGGCACCATCCGAACACACAAGCCCGTGCCTCGCTTCTGCATATGTATAATTAATCTTTACCATCCGCTGCATGCCTGTAATAGTTGGGATGGATCTCAGCTCGCCTGTGTCGGCGCGTTCAACGCATGCATGTGTTCGCTTTTCATGCCTCTGGCCCCGTGAGTGAAAAGGGAAGTGTTAGATGTGAACATTAATTCATACCTGGATACTGGAATGCATAGGACTAAAGGGATTTATAAAAAAAAAATTATAATTCAAGCTGACTGATGTTTTTACATGGAGAGCTTGTAAGAGATTTTCCTGCTGGGTTGGATCGCCTTGTCCTTGGCATTGGAGCGACTCTATCCATTTGGGCTTTCTTGGACGATTGCTCATGTTTGTGTGCCTCTGCATTCATTACAATGCACATAAGAAGCGTAACTGCATTAGAAAAAGAAACTCCCAAGGTTAAAACATCCTCCCGAATCGCTCAGGGCTAAATTTCAACATTGATCAGCCCCTGCACGTCATAATTAATCCCATGGGAAACAGGGGGTCGGAGTCGCTTGTAAAATCATAAAGACATATTAGCGGGTGGCTGCGATCACCTGAAGCAGAAATATTTTAGGATCTGAACAATAATATAATTACGACACATCACGGGGAGTGTAGTTTGCAGTGGTAATTCAGTTTGTGTGCGTTTATGCAGCGAGTCTCGTGTTGAGAAACAAAAACAGGTCATGTTTACTTTTTCATGTATTAAAACTAATTATGTGGCATTATGGAATTCCATGTTCTCTAAACACATTTCTTAAAAACAATTTTAACTCCATCATCTAAAGTACCTGATTATACATTTAGATGACGTTCTAACCTGCAGGCTGGTATTTGTGGGGTAGACATGCCAGAGATGTTTTCTCTCGATATTCATTAATGATGGTCGACCTGACATGTTCTAGCCTTAAAGCGCTTGGACGGATCCAGTTTCACATATTTTCTCTTTTCAGCATAACTTCAATTCCCTGTTGTGTCTGCTATTGATTTCTTTGCTGTCTTAACTGTATATTTTTTTTATGACCTTTAGTTTAAGTGCCAATTTTATACATACACAGCCCCCTTTTCTGTTGTTGCTTATTTATTTACGCTGTATTCATCTTCATTATTCTACTTCAGTTTGATTACATGATTCTGATTTATTATTATTATTATTATTTTTTTAACACCTTATCATTGTCTAAAATGTCGTAACCACTTACGTTTGTATCTTCTTTCTAAAATCCGGAACTCTACACGCCGCGGTTCACTTCCTGCGACAGAACAGTCGTTGTCTGTAGTCCTCTGTGTGATGTTGCTTGTTTGGCCTTACAGTACATGAATACTGATGAGGTCAGCTGCTGCCCACTCCCATCCTTTTACTCTATCCTGGTCAAGCAATGCCCCGTCACCTCTTTGTGGGTCCAGAGGTTTCAGACATTGCTGAAAACCTCCCAGCGTGTGACCCTCTCAGATCCAACCTGTCCTTTTTTTTTTCATCAATACCCTGTATTGTTTCTTTTTTTGTTATTATTATTATTGCTCCTGTGCTAATAGCAACCTGGTGCGTTTGATAATCACCACTTTATCTCTGGACTGCAAAGAGGGAGGTCAGGTGCAGTGTGTGCGTGTCAGGATGTTGAGGGAGAGAACTGTTGAGCGCTCTCCTTTGAGAGTCAAGTCACAGCCCTTCTCTTTCAGCGAGCCCCATTAGTATTCATGATTCTTCCTCCACACAAAGTCCGAGGCCGCGCTGGCGTACCGCGCATGTACGCACGCACGCACGCACTGGGAACGGAGAGGACGCCTCAGGTGTTCTGGACAGTTAAGATAAGCTCGCTGGTTTGACATTTTCTGTCATGCAACCACAGTTCCTCCCTCTCCCTGCCCGACTCCCGAGATTTACACCTGCAGCATTTGATCAGCCAACAAATGGAACATATATCAACCAGGAGTATCGGCACGAAGCCCACCGAGAGGCATCCGAGAACAAAATGGAAGCAAGTTCTTCTGTTTGGTCAGATTTCTTTTTCAATTGCAGCAAGTTTTTTCTTGATAACCGAGACTGGGTGCTCTGACATTTCATACAGCGCATTGTTGTATGCAGGGTGCTTTAAAGAGGCAGTATTATGTAAAATGTACTTTTTCAAACTTTACATCACGTTATAATGCTTTGATTCTTTCATGCACGTTTGAGAAATCCTTTAATCTCTCCTGACAACCATTCAGCTGTGCCAAACGCCCGGCTCCGCCTTTGAAGCACAACTCCTCCTCCTCCACACCTTCTGAATTGGATTTAAATGAGGACCGGAAATGGGTCATTCTGACACACCAGCATGGCTCTGTTTAAACAATTCCATTTTCCTCTATCTGTATGTTTTGGGTCATTGGAAGGCTAACAACTTTCTTGCTGCGAGGCAACAGTGCTACCAACTGTGCTACTGTGCAGTGTGGTGATTGTAGCTGCGCTTCAATTGACCATATAATTGCGCTATTTGTTTTTGTTTGCAAAACTGCAATGGAAACGCTCTTTTTTTTTTTGCATCACACAAGTCACATTATCAACAACTGGATGTTGCCACTGATACAAACCATGAAGAATAAAACAGGAAGTAGTTGGAGGATGATGGAGCAGCATGTTTTTAATGTCTTGTTGCGTGAACAAACCTATTCACGTGTGATTTTAATTGTGTTTTTATTTAATGGAAACTACGCAATTGAGGAATTGTTTTTTTTTTTGACATTAGCAAAATATTTTAGTTTTGCGCACATTTGCAATGGAAACGTAGCTAGTGCGTACGTGATTGTTTTCAGTCATAAGTTTCACCGAGCAAATAAAAGCGAGAGTTTGACAGAACTACTGTGTAGGAGAATTATAAAGGTTGTAAGTTTTACTTTCATTTAGGAGTATCAGAATAATGAGGTGGAATGCAGACACTTTCCACACTTTTCAGATTGGCATTGATTCTTCCTCTTCATAATTTTGTGTAGTGTTGTGTTGGTATGTTTTATAAAATACAATAAAGTTTGCTGTCATAACTTGTCAAAATAAGCCTTCAGTGTTACGAATACATTTTAAAGGGATTTTATTAGTTGCTGTGGATTCCTTTCTGTCTCTCACAAATTTGTGTAACCTAGCAACACTTTACCCAGATTATAAACTGTTTCAAATGAAACTGGATTGTGGTAGCTCATCATCATTATTATTCCTCTGAAAATCATCTAGTCATGAAACATTAGTATGCCCATTGAGTAAGTTTCTTGAGTCACTATGCAAATACGATTTTCATTTCACTTTTTCCAACTTGCTTTCACCTTGAAACAAGTAATTGTGGTTTTGATGAAAGGCTGCATCCGTCTTTTATTAGCATTCGACAGGGTGCAGTAAAACGCCGTTGTCGGGGCATAACAAAGCACAGAACAATTGACATACTGTATATCAGCACATAGTTCACCTCTACAGTCTTGCGCATGCAGCCAGTTTAGTTTTCGAGTGTTTTTTCCACGCCTGCCAGGGAAAATGATTTGGCCCACCTCATTCTTGCATATTGGAGCACAGAGACGGACTAAAGTGTCCTACAGCGCCGCAGGGACCAAATGAACGTATTTTACCAAGACATCCATTCATTGCTTTTCTATTAAAACAAAAAAACTGGTTGAAAGGGGGGAAAAAATAGCATTTTTCCTTCTCTTGCAGCTCAGTTTTTCTGCCTCGAGAAGGGAATTGGCATTGGAATACATTTTTTATTTAGAAGTTTTTGTGAGGTAGAGAGTGGAAAAAAGGTCAGTAAACTTTGCCTCAAGTGTTATACGTAGTACATTTCAGTGAAAAAAGCAGAAATCACTGTTTTTTTTTTATATATATATAATTTGTGGTAAAACTGTTATTTTGCATAGACTGAACAGAGTAAAAAGTTGTGCTACAATCTCAGGATAAATGGAGACATGACTGAGGTACAAAACCAATTGACCTCAAAACTTCACTGGGTTCTATCGGCCTAGAAAATGAAGTGAACTGGTCTTGTTTAAGTGCCAATCTGTCTTCATTTAAGAGGAACAGAAAATGTCATTAAATCAGTGGAAGATGGGTTTTACTGTAGAGCGTGAACTCAGAGCATTAAAAAATAAAATACAAAAACTATTCACCACATGATGGTTAATGAAATATTGCATGTATTGTGCTGTAAAACAAATCATAGACTAGTAATGTGATTTTTAACATTTGGTTATAAAATGCAATCCTGCATACTAAGTGAATCAAACTAAAGCTAGTAGCTAATGTGATCCAAAATGAAGCCAGCAACCTCTCCATTAATAAACAGCTCAAAAAAGAAGAAAAATAACAAATAACGATTAAAATGTTGACATATTATTCATTCGTTTTAATTATGTTTTTTTTTTAAATATTTGATTATTAAAAGCTAAATCTGTCTCAGTTGGAATGGAAAATTACAGGGTAACTTTACTAGCTACACCTTCCTAGCACCAAGTTGGGTCTTTTTTTAAATTTCCAAACAGGCTTCATTATTTGTCTCTACAGCGTAACAAGGTGACCCTGACCCGACCCGACCCGTAGAGCATTACCCACCTCTCTCTCCACCTTATTTCCTGTTTATCTCCTGTTCAGCAAAGGCTACGAGTACCAAAAAATCTCTAATAAAAACAAAATGGTTGTAACAAGTCATTATTTGAGCTTCTGTTTCGTTCCTATAATCTATGCAAGAGTTTGCCAGTTCTTCCATAACTTCTGATGTGAAGAAGGAGTTTTTATCAACACAAGTGCTTTTTATTCGTTCTTCTTTTTCTGTCTTTATCGAATGGTTCATGGTGTATCGGTGCAGTAGTCACTATAATCCTCTTTACACTGAGGTTCAGTTTAAACTTCACATCCAGATAGAAATGCCAATGAGGCTCTCATTTTTAGGTAAAAAAACAACATAGTTATTCAATTAGTGTACCTAATAGAGTCTGTAAGTGTATTTTCATAAACGGCTCAATGCCAAACCATTTCCTTTCTGCAGATTAAACTCCTTAGGCATGTGTTGAGGTTTGACTCGGGGCTTGCGGGAGGCGACATGATGACATTGCCAGCGTGTGGGGAGGATGTTCTGTCGTCCCCATCCACTGTCTGTCCTGGCACATGAAAGCATTGTGGGTACATCAGTGGGAGACCATCGTGGCGTGGGCACCGCCTTCGCTTTGTAGACACAGGAGAAGCGGAGGCCGGCTCCTTAGAAGCCGTGCTGATGTAAGCCTTCTTCAATTATTTAGCCGTCAGATATTAAAGGAGCGAGACTTGGGGGGGGGGGGGCTGCATCAAGTATTTCAGTCTCCAGTGGGAGTGCCCACCATTAATAAACAAAGCGTCCTATATTATGCATGACGGATGCCTTGAAAATCCGCCACCTCTTCCACTTCACCCAACCCAGATGAGTTTTCGGAAGCAGAAGAGAACACTGGCAGGAGCAACATTATGAATGTATCCCACCACCCACTCCTTATCCCTCAGCTAACATTCCCTGCCACCCACCTCAGATTTAAAGTGGTTGTTGAATGTGATATGTTTCCAAATTGAGCTCTGCAGGCGTTTGGGATTACAACACATTGCACTGTTGTGTTTATTAGACACAACGTTAAATAAGAACAAGTTTCATGGCTAGCTTCTGCCACATCACTTTTCATGTCTGGCAAAATCTTACACAAATTATTACTCATTTCACAAGGAGTGATTGAAACATGACACAATGAATTTATCTGCCGATATACCTTGAATGCCAAGGTAATATTTGGTGTAGAATTATGAACGTCAAAAAATTTATGTGCTTTAGAGTCATTTCCTTCACTTAGGAGATTTTCATACTTTGTAGTCTGGAAACTGGGTTCAACTGGGGGCCAAAATTGCTAAATTTCTTACATTTTAAGCTTGTGCTGTTATCTTTCACACTGCGCTGTGTCAAATGATTCAAACCCTTCGAAAACCTGTTCCCTCCCTTGCCTGTGGTGGCACTGCATTAACAACCACTTGGAGGAAACAACAGGAAAATCTCTGAAGAAGACACTGAGTGAAACTTCTTTCTTCACAAAATTGACACAAGAATAAAGTGGAATCAGATTTTAGACCTTAGGATTTGTCTTTTGTCTTTTGCTGAACATCCACAAGCCATTTCTCCCGCTAGTGCTAGATACAAACATCTGTTTTGGTTATACTTACCCAGCATGCCCTGCAGTATTGTCCAATTCCTGCTTTTGGAGCGGTCTTTGGTCCATTTGGGATTTGCATATGCATTCGAACCGCACCAGAGTTCACTTCAACCAACCTGACTTCTAGGTTTTAGGCGGACCAAATTTAGTTTTTTTTTTTGTTCCATTGCGAAATCACACCTCCCCAAATGAACCAGACTTTCCAGACAAACTAGAGTTCTATTAAAGCAGACTAAACAGGCTTGCTGTGAATGCTTCTTTAAAGGTACCATCATGCTCCCATGAGGGAATTCCTTGTGTTGTTTCTTTTCACTTAAGAAGAGCACATAATTTAACTTTTAAGATGCCATCAGCTTTCCTCACATATTTATGTATTATTTTACATGAGTTTGGTTTGAATGTTAGTCAGATAGCTCTCCATTATTGTGCCTCTTTCAAATATTTAAATGTAATTTCCTATAATAAGAGCTCTTGCAGTAAGATGTTGGCAGAGATTTCTTGTTGAGCTGATGTTTTTTTTTTCCCGTCTGACAGAAGTAAGCTACCCATAGGATTAAGCAGTACATATATTAAAAAGTAGCATCCATATTTTTTAACGGTAATCTTCAGGACCGCAGATTTGTTGGTGCAATTATTCTTCGAAGCAGCATTTTGTCATCAGAAAAAGAAGAAAAAAAAAGTATGAGGACGCACGGGGGTTAAAATGTGATTTCCTGCTTGAGCAAAGGCACGAATTTTCTCCATTTGAAGCAACGTGTCAGGACGGGGAAAATGAAAGTTTACTGAAGGAGCTTGACAGACAAAAACCTCCAGCTGCTCGTGCTCCTACCTCGTATTATAAAAATCCACACGCACACACATGCAAACACACCCCCTCATGCTCTGCCAGCAGAAAGCTACTTCACACGGTTCAAGTGAACTTCAGAGATCGCGTCTTTGTCTGACACATCTGTGTCAGGCCTGTGATGACTGACAGACCCAGCATCCGTCAACATCACCTACCCTCTCCTCTCCCCCCTCCCGCCACTTCCATTAAGGTGCCTACAAGTCATCCCTGTATGCAGCATCTGTATCCCAAACAGGAGGGGGGAGGATAGAAGGTGGATGGGGGGTAGCACATGCTGTGTCAGGTGGAAATTAATAAAGTGAAGCAAAGAAATAGCTTGCAAAGCAGGAGGGCGACTGGAGAATGTTTGGTTGGAAAGTGGGGTAGAGTGAGATGAGCAGAGAATATATTCCTGGTATGGAGTGTTTGAAACCCCTCCGCCCTCCCCGCCTCTTCCCCAGCACACAGGAGCCCTGACACACTTATAGCCCCTCCCCAGGGCCTTTGGGATGCCATAGAAATGAAGATAGCCCTACTGGAGCAGAACTAGAGATAGCCACACCGCCACCACTTTCCCTTTTGTGCTACTCCACTCGGCGCCGCTGCCGTCTTATCCCATCCCATCAGTCATTTCACTGTGGAAATAGGTTATAGAAGTGCATCCAGGTGACTGTCCCATTTGGGCTTCCCAATGCTGCCCCACAGTTCTCAGCTGCAGACCAAATAGCCATTGATATACCCTCTACTGCTAATTTGCACTCGCAACATTTAAACGGATTGTTCGTGCTTTTCTTTTTACGCTTACCATAAACATTACAATAAAAACATTAAAAAAAAACATTACTGGCACCATACAATGTAGGAGTGTTTCAAGAGGATGTCGGTTTTGTTCATAAATTGGGATGAACTTTGTTTATTCCATCTACCTGAGGTCAATTTTCCATAACTCTTTGTTTTATTTTATTTCTATTTCACTATACGTCATGCCACAAACATCCAACAAGTTTTTTACTCAAAAAAACAGACCATTGGATTTGGATAAATACAACAGAGGTTGAAGTGGAAAATTCTTATTTCATTGCTCGGAATAAACTAAAAACATTTATACATTTAAAAAAGGAAAATAAATAACCCCAAAGATTTAAACAACTGTAAACATTTAGGCAAATGTAAAATATTCCCTGTTTATTGTTGTGCAGGTAAAAGAGATGTATAATTTTTGTGTTTTTAATGAGGGGGGAACTAAAAAATTTTGCCCCTGAATACTTTCAGCCTGGGGATTTTTTTGCATGGGTGCAAAAAGTTTGTAGAATATGGTTTTATTAGGAGTTTGGATTGGGTGTTCAGTCGTTCGTCTGGGGGATGACGAACCAGTTAAGGTCAATATCTACTCACAGGGAGTCAAGTGAAAGCAATAACTCAAACTGGCTGTAAACGTGATTGATTGCAGTGGAGAACAGCGCGAGTGGAACATTCATAACAACGGTGGCGCAGTAAAGGCCTATCCAGCATCATCCTGGACTCAGAAAGAGACGACCCTGTAATCTGTCTGCGATGATAACCGGAATGTGGGAAACCAAGTGGCTTAACCCATGGCCTGTACGCAAGACAAATCACTCGGTTTCCCATCCTCCACAGTTTCATCCTTTTCTCCTCCTCTTCTACATGTCAGCTAACGTTTCCTCATTGGGCAGATTATTGACTGCCAATGGCTGTTGCATGTGGGTGAGCTAAGAGTCTGGCAGTGTGGTTGGAAACGGATTGTTTCACCCAGAATATCCTACTTAAAATTGCTGTGGCGACGTGTAGAATTTCCCTCTTGACAAATACCACCGGGAGAAATATGACATTTCATCTCCTTATTTGTTTGTGCTGGAGGACTAAATGGTCCGTTAGCCGAATAAATTTGATCTGACACCCAACACATGTCCTAAATTCGGAGAATTCACACCTAATTTGACAGCAGACTAAATTGAACCCCTTTCAAAATGTCCTCGGTTAAGCCACTTTATCATCTGTGCTGAACCCTCCTGATTGCGCAGATCTGTCTTCTTCCAAATTATTCAGTCAGGATAATCATAACCGCTGTCCTCTGTACAAATTGTCTTGTCCTACTTTGGGGGTTATTGATGGCCACTCTGTTCTCTGAGGTAGGTTACATTTGACTGTCACCGTATCCGCAACTTGCAAACATTGTTGAGTTAAGAACATTCCTCTGTTGTTTATGGTTTTGGACATGATTGCTTCTGCATCGATCAAATTACAGGTGCGCTTGTGTTACAGTAACTAAAAACAAGCACCCTGGCTTTAAATTACACATGCAAACAAATTAAATCTACACAGATAAGAGGAAGCGGCAGAGGTCACGTTACACTTAGGGCATTACACAGATGTGCAAGATATAGCTTTCAGTATGTTTTAGAGGCAGTTGCTAGGAAAGTAATTAAAGCTGCATCTAGGGGCTGCTAAACAAACAAGCCCCCACCTGGAGAGCATTTCTCAACTGCAGGAGAATTCATGTCAGAGCCTGTGTGTGATCATGTTTAAACTCCACTCCCTTCTGATTAACATTCTCTGCTCTCCGACCACGCTCGAATGTGTTTTCCTCTCTTTCTTTTATTGAGAGCCACATAAATGGTGTGTTTGCACTGATTGGTCGGGGGGGTTGAAATGTAGTCACTGTTTGCTTGACTTTATGCTGAGGTGCAGTTCTGAGCACCGCACTTGACTTGAATCATTTCCACTGCTGAGAGCCTGCTCTCAACCTGTCAGTCAACTGTCTTGCTTTGTCAGTGTCCTCCCTCCACTCATGGCCCCCGTCTTCCTTCCTGGATTTGCTCTGTGGTTTCTCATACAGTGCAGGTAGACATAAAGCTGTCCTGGTATTGATTGGTCTTCAGTCTAAGGGAAAGGCTTTAGTCTATGCTTTGGAGATCAGAGCACTCAAGCTATTGGGCGGTCGTCAATGAGATTCATGATGGCCTCTATAGCTGTTTCCGTTCAATTGTCATGCGAATATTGAACTGACTTTTAAAATGTTGCAAAGAAAACATGCATCTAGGCTTGTTTCTGTCCATGTATGGCTGTAGAAAACAGGAAGTAGAGGTTGCAATCTAGCATGGACCACATGTCTTAGAAAAATTGAGTCTTCTCTTCTGAGTTGGAGGCTTAGACCTAGAAAGTTTTCATAGTTTCATGCCTCTGGTAAGGCACAGACCCACCAGTGGGATGTCTGGATGCTTTTCCATCCCACATGTTAATTGTTGGGAAAGGCCCCCAAAAAATTCTGTGAAACTGAGGGAGTTCAAATGTTGTTTTTTCCATCAACTTTTTTTAATGCAATACTTCAAACCACATAAAAAACTTTGAATGGACTTTTGAACCTTGCTTGTTTTGCATTCATAAATTTCCCTTTGTTGGGTTTTACTTACACTTATCATAACAGATTTTGCAGGATGATTAATTGTCCCAGTAATTATTGCAATAAACGATAATATTGATTTGTGACCATTTTCATGTAGGCCTGTCACTAGAAGCAATGAACCACTTAATCAAGTAGTGAATTAAAACTAGCTCAATTTCTATTTGCATGATTTATCATTTTTCATCTTTGGTTTCAACTAGCTCTTTTTTGAAGGACAATTTTGTTTATATAGACTTCATAATTCATCTTATTTGTTGTTTCTGTTTTTTTGTTGTTTATTTATTTTGAATATTAAAAACATCTTCCAGTTCCAGTGTTAGATATTCATTAGAATTAAAAGTTTATTGGTCTTTGAGAATATGTTTTTTTCAATATTTATGATACCATAAATACCATTATGGTATTTATAGTACCATTTTACCATTGGTATGTAATACCAATGGTATTGTGGTATTTAATACCATAATACCATTACTATGGTATTAAAATACCATAATAATAGTATTTTAATACCATAAGTATACGTAAATACCAGAGGTTCCCATCGTTTAAAAAAATTACCGGTCAAATACTGAAAATATTCCATTAATGCGACCTCTGATAAATACTTATAAATGGCCTCAAAACAACAAAATCATTGTTTATCACAATAAGTTCTCGAGCAATTTATCATCCAATAAAATTTGTTGTCGTGGCAGGCATATTTTCAAGTAATATATTGATAATGGCGTAATAATGCAAGTTCTCTTCTTCAAAGACCAATAAACTAAGAACACTCCACACTGGTACTATCCAAAAAATAAAAAATAAATAATAATAATAATAATAAAATACTGAATACAAAGTGAAAATAAAAAACCCCACACAACAGAAATAATAATAAAATGGTTGCCCTTCAGAAAATATTAATCAGAATGGAAATTATGGATCTCATTTTAATTTGATTGCTTATTGGGACCAACTTGCTTTCACCAGCTTATTTTGGTTTCTTCTGATGTTACACACTTAACTGCTGCTTCTAAACCACCTTCAAAGTTTGTTTTTTTTGGTGGTGCTGTCGAAGATAATTTCCATTTTTAACACTTCCAAAAAAGGTGTGGGATTCCAGGACTATTTTAGCAAGACATGTCAGGTGATTCACACAAGCCATGAGTTGTCATTTTAAGAGTGTAAATGTACTGTGTTCTATCAGTCTAATATGAGTCATTTGATTACGTGCAAAAATACACAAGCAACTCCCCTTGCTAAAAATGGCTTTGGTGTTGCAGTTTAACTTGAGTGTGTTTTGGAGTTAAAATGTTAAACACAGTGCTCACTTTATTTGGAAATGACACAAAGTACCTTTTTTGTAAATGAAGTCCTCGTCTCGCTAATCCTCCACCAATCAAATTAATTACATGGTGTCGTTTTTAGCCAGCAGAAACATTTGTTCTGTGGTTTCAGAACTAAGGAGCAATTACAACCCCAGCAGGGCACAACGGGCATTTGCCTGCTCCTATTACTATATGACTCACATACAGTGCCATTTATTTCCCTTCAGCAATTATGGTGGATAATGATGTTGGTCAGTTCACACTGTAATTCAAAACATGTGACTCTATTTGTCCTAAAATAAAATAAAGAACTTAACAGTGTTCTAGGTACACTGTTTCCATGTGTGTCATGTGGAAGGACATGAGCAGAGTGCGGATGGATAAATGCGGTGGGCGAACAGGTGAGAGATGGAGAGAATTATTTTTCTCCCTTCCTCTTTTTTTTCCCCTCCTCCCTCAGTGCCGGGAGGTGACCTCTAGCTCGGCGATATGAAGAGAATGTCACGCAACATTACCGCTCCCTTCGCCCCAGACACAGATGAGGTTTTATTTTTTGTGCCATGCAGTGGAGAGAAAACAATTCTTTCCACGTTGATTAATGTCTGTTATGTGAGCAGGCAGTAGACAAAGAGGCAGTAAAGAAAAGATTGGTATCCCTTTCTACATTCCCCCTGATCTGCCACATGCATTTATCAGACCAGTGCAGAGGAGGACCGCGGCGTCCAGAGCTTCCTCGCCCAGCGTGTCAACAGTAATCTTTATTCACTTGTTGCCTGACCTCTCTGCTTAAAGGGCTACAATATTAGCCTCAAACGACAAGCTTTTTAAATGGGTAACAGGAGTATCTAGGTCAAATCTGTGACAGCAACTGTGACTTTTTTAAAGCATTCATGATTATGGTTGAGAATGTCTAATGAGTCACTGGGAGGCTGGCCTGTGTTGGATCATGTAGAAACAGTGACCAAGGACAGCAATCATGAGCATTGAGCAATGAGTCAAGAGTTGCTTGCATACTGTGGTTAATCATCAAGAAAGATAGATTTCTGCAATTACCTATGATAGGCATTCTTTGTCCCAAAAGTGGTAGGAATCTGGATGTCTAGGCCCTTTTGTTTACCTGCCTAACACAGCACTTGATTTTAATGTCACTATCCTCACTTAGTTATCCAGTTGCAATTTTCGGCTGAGTACAGTGTAACCAGAAGCCAAAGCTTATCCACCAGTTACAAGGCTGGTGAAGTGTCTTGCCCAAGGACACAACGACAGAGGCGAGTGGAGAGGGGATTGGACCGACATCCCATCGATTGCGGAGCAAACCACAATCAAAATGTGGTTTGCCCCCTCCATGGTCCCATGAAGGGTGGCTTCAGGAGAGTGCCTGTTTCTCCTACAATGTGTCATGTGGCGTTCGTGTTGGTCTTCCTTCATTGACAGTCCTTAAATTTAGTTTGACATAGGAGGCACAACCCCCCGAACCCAGATAGAAATACACCCAGTATTATCAAACCGGTCCACCATGTTAAGGTGAAGATTGTATCTTGAATTCTGGATCGAGATACAAGCTTTTGCCTCAAGCCAATGAGTTTCCTGTATCTTGATGTATGGGTTGATAAGATGGAGTGGGAGACAAGCCCTTATCAGCAGTTAATGGTCTGTAATGGTAAAGAAGGAATAAACTGAAGTTCAAAGCCCTCCATCTATTCTTCAGCACTCACCAATGGTCATTAGATATGGATCTTCACCAAAAGAAAACAATTCTGAATACAAGTGATTATATTAGATCTTTGTAGGGTATCTAGATTCTGCCTGAGAGACAAAAGTGATGTGCTCTCTCATGAGAATATTGATGTAGAGCTATTGCTATTCTGCATTTAAAAGAAGTTCAGATGGGTCAGGCATCTGATCAGAATGTCTCATGGGTGAACTCTGTTTTCTGAACATGTTCCGGTGTGAGAAAACGCAAAAAAGTTCTGGAGGAATCACTTGAGAAAGGAATATTTGAGTTTATTTCTTTGAACTTTTACCCCATCAACTTAATCTCAAACAAATTGACGGACGGATGGACAGTGGCATCAAATGTTAGCCACTTACTGAGTAACGGTACTCGTTTTTGTACCAAAAATATCCAGTACGGTTTGATTGGTTTGTGACAATAGGACAGTACTTTTTTATGATTTTTATAAGGTGACATTGAACCTTGTCCTCTAAACCTTTGCTATTCTTCTTGAGGCAAAGCATGGTTAATGTTTAATGATACTAAATGTCAAATCTAACTCAGGGCTTCTGTAGTGAAAAGAATTGAAAAGCTGTATCAAGGCTGACATATGTAAGGCAAATTGACAAAAAGCTGAGTCTCCAGATATTAGGTAGTGATGTAAACTTAAAGCCAGCTGGAAATGTACTTGGTGTAGAGTGAATCTTGCAAGAAAACAACCGAAAGTAGGGGATCACTTCACGGAACAGTGGCTGTATTTGAGAAGACCTGGGAGTTGAAGAAATGTAGTTACAGTTTGTGGGACTGTGTGCATGTGAGATACAATTTGTGAAACCGAGTCCCTCAGCAGAATGAGTAGTCGTGCAACACTCATCGCACTGTTTTTGTACACGAACATCCCTCGAAGTGCCATCTAAATACCTTTTGAAAGATGCAAACTGATAAAAGGTTTCTCACACTGCGCAGAGTGGGAGGAAAATATGTGTGGTTTGGTACACTGTATGTGTATGTGTTTTGGTTTTCTTTTCTCTTTTTTTGCACATATTTTTTGTGAGTGGGTGGAAGAAGTGGTAGCAACAGAGCATCTGGAAAGGTGACTTTCAATCTAAACAAACCGCTGAAGCAGATGCATGATTGGCAGGAGAATATCAACTCTAACTTCCTCTTATTGGGATTTGATTATAAATTGAGAGCCTGTATGCATGGAGTGACAAGATACCTTGTTGTTAAGGAGGAAGAGGAGATAAATGCTAATCTTTAGCTGATGCTTACTCGGGACTCAAGGACATCCCACACAATAAAGCAGCGCAACACTAAGACGTGGGTTTACTGACAGGAGAATTGCAGTGTTTTGGCATGTCTCTTTCTCTCATTCTGACAACAGAAGCTACCATTTGAGCATCCTTGACCCCGGCCTCAACATTGCCTGTTTTGTAGTCGATAATTCTAGTTGTCTTGTTTTATTCAACATCCAATTCACCTCGAAATATAGAAACTAGTGGTGGGAATCTATTAAAAATGTTGATCGAGTTAATTGCAGGGTCATTAATTAATTAAGTGCAATTTATCACATTTTCATTAATCTACATATTGAACAAAAAAGCAACATTTTCTGTTTAAAAACACTTTATGCTACTAAATTACAGAATGAGTAGACAGATGAGCTCAACGACCAAAATATATATATTTTTAATATGTTATCTAGTTTATTCAGACAATGGGAATAAACTATGTTTAGTTTCACATCTGTGCTATCCTACCCATTCAGCTTTTAAGTGTTTGAGGAACCCATGATCATTCATGGAACTTTTTTGAAAGATACTTATTTTACTCAGAAGCGTTATTAATGTTGGGGACTTTTGGGCTGCAACATGGTTAGCATTGAGGTGCTATTCTAGGCGTGAATGGCTTCGCCAATAGGCTAACTCCTTTTAGCATAATTTGAACACAGCAATAGCCTTTTCAAGCGTCCCACCAGATCATTTTTTCAAGCAAAAATTACCCCCCACTGAGCCAAGACAAACATCTTTGTCGTCCATTGCCTTTGTTTGCAGAGGTTGGTTGTGTGTCCGATTTACGGGGTGTACCAGAAACATGAGAATATTAAAGTTCCTTTGTATTTAAAGCAAAACAAAAAGTGTAATTAAATGTGTTAAAAGAAATCAGTACGTTAAAATCTATATAAATTACACTATTTAAGTGTTCAAAATTAACAATTAAATAGAAACTCTTGGCATTCAAATTAAGTAGGTGACTCCAAACATTTACATTAAAACTGTGTTTAGCTTTCTTCAACATATACATTTACCTTATTTTAAAACATAGATATGACACATTTCGCAAATATATTTTGAATATTTTCCCAAAGAAAGCATTAAGTATTGAAACCAAACACAGTGAATGGCAGTTTGGATTGTGTTTTGCATTTATATTTAAATGGTGAATTCAACATAAGTGTGGGGACACGGTTGCCTGTTCTTGTGAGTTTTTCCTTCCCACTCACAATCCCGCATGTGACAACCAGTGTGACTGAATATGAACCTATTGTTACCTGGTCTAGACACAGCTGTCAGAGTTTTCCAAAGAGCAGCCGCATTCGCAAGAAGTTTGGAAACTGTACAAGATGAGGGGCATGGCTCCTGACCTTTTTACTCCCGGCTCGACGAGACAGATGAGGCTTTGCATTGCAGAAATGGTAGAAAGTAGGAATACTGAAAGTAAAATCACAAAGTTTTTACTGCCAAACAGAGTTTTTATAGTCTTTGCATTGCTCTGAGGTTGTTTTGAGCAAACACCTGGAAACAAAGAAGCAGAGATTTAATTTATCCTTCTGCAGTTTGCAAATAGGGAGCATATGAGTACATTTTGGAATAAATCAACACCACATCCCCTGCAGGGAAGCTGTATTATATATACTTTATATCTTAAAGGTCCCAATTAAAAACTTTTTTGGATTCAGATACATTGTTTGCATGCATCCAAACACTAAACACCTTGCTCTCACTTTCTTCACCCAAGTGATGCTCTCCTGTATTTGACAAGGAAATGACGAAAAATCTGTTTACGACTTTATATTATCTTCATTTCTGGCATACAATACATGCCTAAAGGCAAATTCTAAAGGCAAATTAAATGCATTTCCAATGCCTTGCAGAAGTATTCATACCTCAGCCAAAAACTTTAATGGATTTTGTTGGGATTTTATGCAATACACCCAAACACAGTAGTGTAAAACTGGTGTAGAGACCAAATGTTTTACCCAATCCCTGTAACAGCAACAAAAAAAAGATTAGAGAGAATAAATGGAGAGCATCAATTTCAAGAACTTGTCACAGATAATCAATTGGATTTAGGTCTGGACTTTGACTGGACCAGTCTGACACATGATTGTGCTTTGATGTTCAACTACAGTCGTGTAGTTGACCTCTCCAGAATTTGATTGTTTGATTTTACAAGGTCAGTACTGCGGACAGGCGTTTATATCCGCTCCACACCCAAACTCTGTTATGTGAGGTTATATTTCAGGGGTTATACGGCATTCCCTCTGATTCCAGAATGTCTTCTCAACCTGCCTTTGGATTGAGATTGTCTCTGATGTTGACAAGTTCTGTTTTTATGGATTTGTCAAGTTTTCCCTTGGTCCAACCCAAATGCTAAACCCACAAATGCATGTACCAAAAATGTGGCTCAATGTAAGGGGAAAGCATAACTTTCCAAAGATAGAAGATTTATTCCCACCATTGTTACAACAAAGAAACAACTGATTAAACACAAATCAATTCCCCATACACTTTGCAGCACCATACTCGATCCTCTCTTTTAGTAACCTTTATACCAGAGACCAAGAACTCCAAGTCTGACAGTACACTATCCAAGGGTCACACTGCCACATACTCTCAGCTCCCCGACAATGCCTTGATGCGTTCAGGCTGACCACTGTCTCCATTGATTCTTTCTGCCCTCTGCTCCATCTCCCCCTCGCCCCTGCCAGTTCTGCAGTATTCCACCATTAGTGATGTGTGGCTGGGAGGTGTTCAGGGCTGCAGCTGCAGCAGCTGTCAGCGGTACAGTGGACACTCTTAATTGGCTCCCCAGGGACTGTGCCCTTGGTGGAGCAGAGTGGGGCGGTTCCAGTGGTGGCATGCCTTGCATAACCACCGCTAGTGAAGGCCTAGTTTAAACCCCTGCTAAACACAACTCTTATTTGCATTATAACACTTTAAAGATTAATCACAAGGAATTAAAACATGCACACAAAAACTGCATGACGTAAGCAACAGATACGTTTTGTAAGTCTAATCGCGCATCCTCACCTGGAGAATTTAATGGAGCTGTTGCAACTGCAAGAGCACGGCTGGTTTGTTCTGAGAAAAGATGAGAATGGCATCAAAAAGGTTTCTCTCTGTCAACTGTCGAAAAGGATCCACTGACAGGCATCGGCGCTTTCTGTTTCCATAGCCTGAGAATCAATCTCATAACTTCTTTATTATGTGCAGACATTCACTCAGGCCGTGTCTTTTCCATTTATCATCATTTTTGAGTTTCAGCCCCTACTTTACCTTCATAATCCTCTATCTTTGCGTTCTTTTTTTTTTCCTCTCGCCTTGCTGGCTTTGCGGCTCTTCAGAAGGATGAGGCAGTGAATGGAAACATCTGCTTTCCTCCCTCTTTCATTTTTATTCTGTGCCTCTGTTTTTCAGGCCGCGCTCCTTTTTGCCAGATGCCCCTGATGCACTTAAATTCCCTCTCTGTATATCTTCTATTCCTCTCTCTCTCTTTGTTTACCATGTTATTTATCTTCTAACTTTCTCTTTGCTGGCACCTCATTTGTTTTTTTTTATCCTTCTTTCCCTACTGTTTTATCTTTATGCTGTGGTTTCCTCATTGCCATTGGTGCTGTTGAAGCTTTTGCTTTCACCTTTTCTGCTCTTTGGTCTCATGCTGTCTTTGAAATGATACCCCAAAAAAGCTAAATAAAGCTAAATGTTATATTATTCCCTGCTATTACACAGGATGTAATAGCTCAAATGTCTGGATTCTCATAGCACTTTTCAATGTTTCCCTAAAATGTCACATATACACATAAAGAAGGGTCAGAGTGTATGGTCTACATTTGTCACATAACCTGTACCTCAACAACAACAGGACACAAGAGGAAGCCCAGACAGAATGATGTCCAGGTTTATAAGCTAATGAACAATATTTATTCACCATTCTATTAAGTGGTACCCAATTAGCAAGGAGTGGATAAGGAGAAGTATGTTCACAGTGTGATATTTTCATAATGTCGGTTTTCTTGGCATATTCAGCTGATTTGTTAATTAAACTTGCTGGGGTGGATGTTGAAAGGTGTGTGTGTGTAGGGGCGGGGATCATCTGAGGGTGTGTGACCTTTTAGTTCAATTTGTTTGTTCACCGGTCGATCTAGATTGTGTTTCCTTTTTCCGTCGGTGAGTATTCGCAAGAAGAGAGGGCAGAACCTGCAGCTATATAGTCTCCTGGTTGGCAGATTCCTCACATGTTATAGAAACACGATCACACAAGCACATAGTCAATTCAACTCCAATTCAGTTCAGTGATACTTTATTTTCCCCAAAGGAAGTTAAATGTTTATATCGACAAAGAGTTGATGTTGATGCTGTAGATAAGATTCAAGACTGATAGCAGTCTTGAATCCGAAGAAGCCTCTAATCACAGATACTGTTACTTTATGAACAGCTTAATATTCAGAGACATAGACGATATTGCACAGTACCATATCCTGGATGACACCATCAGTTGTTGACAAGCGCTGTTAATCCACCTCATTTGCTCTTGCTGGTCCTCTTAAAGTGAACATACAGTTGGAAAGCAGGACAGAAAATTGTTGGAGTTGAACAAGTTATGGTACCGTACCCATTGTTGTCATGGTTTAGTATAACAATTGTCCAAAAGTAAAACAGGAAAAGCTAAAATGCCTCCAAGATTCACAGCATTCAAACCCAAAGGGAATAATTGTCCAAAAAAGCAATACCTCCAACAGAAAAATGAATATAAGTAGAATCATAACTATTCCAACATGTTGCCACCATAACCAGTGCTATCCTAGAATTTTATAAAGTATAAACTAACTGTTCACATAAAATAAGTGTGCATCAGCTAAAATGGACTTGCATTGAATTATTAATAAAATTACACAGTCATAGCATGAGAAGTGAATTGTACATACTGTAAATCTAACTGCAAAAAACATACTGTCACAAAAAAATCAGTTGACACAAGCTGTGACCTAATTATAAAATGTCCAGGAACGTTCTCTGACTCTCTACACCTAAAGAAACTAGAATAATAATGTAATCTTAAACCAGTTTGGCTAAATATTGACAGGTTGGACGTTTCCTCTTGTGTCCTTATCACAGCTTCTGCTTTCAGCTGATCCTACACGTGTTCAGTTGGAGTCACCTGTCTTAGCACTGTAGGATCTCAAAAAATGCTGAAGACAGTTAATAGACACATTAAAAACACATTGCTTGAGAGACCGGGGTGCTGTGTCAGGAGGGGTAAGACATGCTGATGCAAGATCTCATTGACATACTGCTGTGCTACATTGGCCCCCTGAATCACTAAAAGAGATAACCTTTAGTTGCACGCTACGGCTCCCATCACACCATGAGTAATTAGAAAAGCAGAATTAGAATCCTCTCTAAACAGAATAAGGATACCACTCATCATCAGTCAGTGTCTCCTGGTTGTGGCACCAACAGAAACATTGGGGTTAATGCCAGCCTATGCATATTAGTCTTTAAGACAGTACGGTACAACATAGGCCATCTAACACGCAGTGCAATGATTGTTTTCTTGAGAGACTTGAACCTGTACAACATCCATGGAGCCCTAAGCACTTCTGGTAACAACTGTTTCTTCACACAGGATGCCGTGAGTCGTTAGAAAAGCATAATTTGATTCCTCTCTAAACAGAATAAGACTATCTCTTTGTGACACCAACCCAAACACTAGTGTTAATGCCAGTCTATGTATTCTAGCATTTAAGAAAATGCAGTACAACATAGGCAATGATTCTTCTTAGGTGTTGCTTGTCTTGAGTGACATAAATCTTAATAACATCTGTGGTGCCCTAAACACTTCTGGTAACTTTCACAACTGTCATTTCATGACTCAACCATTTATGCCCGTTGTAAATGTAATTACATCCTTAAGAAATTGACTCATAGAGATTATATGCCAAATTAATCCACAATCTAATCATTCCTTCTGACTGCTTACCTGTTTTTGGAAGTAAGCGTATTTGAAGACTAAGTCATCCATTCTCACCTTTTAGCATTTAGTAGCCCAGTAGCACATCAAGATTTTCTTAAGTATGGCCTAGCTCAATCATATTTGTTGCTAATGGAACCACCAGCAATGTTTCACCCGAATGTCTTTCCTCGCTCAGTGCTGTGATTATACATAACAACAGTTGCCACTGGCTGCCCGACAAATGTAAAAACGATTAATACATAATTATATCTTGGAGCATAACAGAAGGCTTTTTCTTGAACGTTTTGACAGTCTTGAAGTTAAATATATTTTTACAAGCTGTCGCAGGTGTCAGAGAAAGCTGCCATGTTAATATGTTTTTCAAAATTCTCACCTTTCAGAATAAACAAATCTTTTGCACCGATCCGAGGCTGATTACCGCATTCCAGCAAGGTTTTAAAGAGAAGCTTGAAGGTCAGCTTTATTTTGGCTCGTTATAGCAATCACAGACATCAGAAATGCACACTAACTGTTCAGACATCTGCTGCACATTTATTCCAACGAAATCCAAATTTATCCATTTTGCATTTAATTAATAGATGATCCAGGTCAGTAAGTCCGTCCAAATAATAGAATGACCTTTTTCTTCAGTGTTTCAGTAAACTGCTCATTATCTGTGCTTCGGCTTGCCAAGTACCACTCATAGCTGCTCTCTGTGTGCTAATATAGCCGTCTAATGAGGTACATCAGGAGCATACTTTTGAAAGTACTGTGCTTTTCATCTTTTACTTTTCCATTGTTATATATAGAATTTGATGACTTTTAGCTGCAACGCAACATTTCAGGTGTGGTTGAATCACCAGAAAGGACATTATGTGCCAATTAGTTGACAGGCGGCCATGAGGTTCAAAACTGAAAGTGAAGTAAAATGATTAAAAACTAGGAGAAAAAAAGGTCTACACAGGATAAAGGGTGTCATTTTGGCTCCATGCAAAGGTTTTCAGATTTCGAGTGACTCTTTTTGAGACTGTGACCCTTATGATTGATCACTGCTCCTATTAGTAGCTCAGATGATGGTCTGATGGGAACCTATGCCTCAGATGGTATGGTAAACAACAGAGACAAAGTCTGAAAAATAGTGGGAAAAGGATTTTTTTCAATCTGAATTCCTTATAGTTAGAAGGCAACTGAACATATTTTCCTGTTGTCCTTTAGAGAATGAATTATTTCCCTAAAACTCTAAAACTTCTGATGTTTCAAGACGGAAAGCCATTTTCTGGTTAAACCAGATCAATCAGAATATAAAGGGCAAGGTACACGAAAGCATATAATCTATGGTTTGAACATTTATTGGAGTGATGCTCTTAGAAACTGGAGCTCTTGAGGGTTTAATTTCACAGTATTGTTTATATTAAAATAAACGATTATGGAGGTGTTTGCTAATTGCTGCTGGCTAGTCTGAAGGAGCTGAGTGGGGGACGGGTGTTCTGTGAGGTGGAAACTGCAGCTCTGATGAAGAGCTTGAAGGTGGTACTAGGTCCAACCAGGTGTTCTTCACAGCTGAATGGTTTGCACGGGAGATTAAAAGATTTCTCAGACATTAATGAAAGAATCAAGGCAACACTCCAGATATGTTTTTGATAAGGAACATGATATAAAGTAAAAAAAAGTCCATTTCAAATTATATAGCCTCCTTAACACAGAAGGTCCACAGCCCTGCTAGGAGTCCAGAGGGTAGGATCTGGGTAATTACATCAAGCATAAAAAAAGTTGCATTTGTATCATACCTTGCCCAATGGTAAAAAAAAAAAAAAAATCCTATTCTGAAAACTGCTTGTGGCTGTAAAGGCCCAAAAATCTAAACATTTGTGTGCTTTTCAAAATATATGATGAAAGATGAATTTTAGAGTAAGTTAGGTATTTTGTGCGTCTGAAAGTTTCTTCAAGTAGAAAATTACATCAGAAGAAGACAAAGTAACTTTATACACTGCTCAAAAAAATAAAGGGAACACTTAAACAGGTGTTTAACACTTAAAGTGTTCCCTTTATTTTTTTGAGCAGTATACAACCATTGCTTCTGAGTATATCTGGATTTGTGTTATTGATAATGAAATTTCAACAGTTCAAACCCTAAACTTGCATGCATCACACTGAGGGCCATGAGCTATTGATAGACCTTGACATGGAAATCCCATGAGTATAAGTGCCAAGCTCTGGTCCAACTGTATGAAAGAAGAATTCTTCCAGCAAGAATTTTCCGTTGCTCCTAAGTAAAACTCAATTCCCTTATAATATAGCCTATTATTTATTTATTATAGATTTGCAACCCTTCACATGAAAGTACACTTTGAGAATGTCAACCGTCACTGCAACATGTGTTGAAAGACAAAACGGCACAGGAACTGTTGCATGTCTCCCCTAGAGAGCAAGATGGATCCTCTCAGTCAGGATTTTAGACATTTCTATTCATGCCACCTCTCTCTGTTGAACCTAATGGATTTTTCCCTGCAGTACGTCTTTATTGTCTAATGTACAATAATGCCTTGGATGTTTTATGAGCTCGACCTAGCAAGCAGACAGAGAAGAAAGTAACGGCAAGGCTGATTGATGGCTAGGTAGTTGATGGATATAACCATATGGAGGAGGCAAGTTGATGGGGGGAAATGGGGAAAATGCTGAGCCGTGGTGCAGAAAGCTACATTAGACGGCTAATGCTGTTCTGCAGACAGACATCTGGGCATAATGTCTTGTATATGTGTTTTATCTTATTGTGGTGGATAATGATTTCTGTGAACACGCCGAACGTGGAACGATTTGGATGGAAAGGGTTCTTGGAATGAGATAATTTTTGATCCCAGAAGAAATATGGAGGACTAGAATAGAATCGCGCTGCTCATGGCGAGAACATGTTGGAGTAGCTCTGTTACGTTGAAGACTTTTGTTCAGAATCATTTTAGCTAAGGCATCACATGTCTGGAAAATGATTCCCTTTCCTTTTGTATGCTATGCAGCTGGAAAGATTTTTGCTTTTTTTTTTTTTACTATTGGGCAGTTGTTATGATGCGTAACCATGGTAACAAAGATAGGGAGGAAAATCAACCCAACTTATCCATTGATCACATCTCTGACTCCAACATCTCTCTGCCTGGCTTTCTAATCATATGGTAAGTTAGAGATTCAACGCAAAAGCAAAAGAGGTAAAAGAGTGAAAAAGTAGTAGTAAAAATCTTTTTTTTTTTTAATTAGTCACTTCAGATAGATATGCACTTGGATGCATATCTATCTAAGAGTGCAACTGGTTTAAAATGACAGTATACCAACTACAGGTACGAGTTTGATGAGTTTGGCTTTTAAAAAATGCTTTGAAAATGTTTCAGGTTTTGTTTAGATCCTTTTTTTTTTACAACAATGAGTTTGCTAGTGGCATGTAGCATGAAGGGATGGTTCAGCAATCCTGTTCAGAAAAAGAAATCTGTCCTTGTCTCTTTTCTGCTTTCAGTGCTTGGCTGCACTAAGCACCCATCTGCAGGTTCACAAACGGCAATTCAGAGCTAGTCAACCGGGGATCAGGCCAACAGCCACAACCCCAGACATCTTTAAACTTCACACCAAAAAGGAACTAAAACCTGACTCTCATCAGGTGTCATTTTTGAAAGATGTTATCTCAGTTTTTTTTCTTTGAAATCTGAGCCATGCCCTTTTCTTCCCCCCTCTTCCTGGAACTGGAGCTCACCAGAGGAACGTGGTGTGAGACCTAAAGATGAACGACTTGTCGTGATTATCCGGTCACAGCGTCACGGAGGACGGAATGAGAAACACCTCCTCTGCAGCCATTTAGAAATTCTAAAGAGATGAAAGCGAGGTGAGAATCCTCTGGCAACACTGGCTGGAATGGTCGATAACTCTTCTCTGCGAATGAATCAGGGCAAAGGCCTCGCCTGCTGATAAGTTCTCACTCTGCCAGCTCTGTGGATGACATTCCATAGGAGTCTTTGGGTGATAGCCCTCTTCTTAAGCCCAGTTCAGGTTCTGTCTCGTTTTTCCCTTCTCCATAGACTCAGTCCTTTCTTTTCTTCTGAAGCCCTCATCAGGGGGCCACGTATCCTTCACAGTCGCTAGTCTTTAGCCCCCCAATCCTCTTAGCTCCAGGAAGCTGCTCTCCTTCTGACACAGTGCTGATGTCTGCAGCACGGAAGCCCATCAGATGTGTGTGAGGTGGGGTGTGTGCCGTCTCTCCCAGCAGCTGGGTCTCCATTTTATAGTGGAGTGAGACAGAAATTTCTCAGTGTGACTAATAATAATAACAACAATGCAGCATTTTTCACTTACAATCGAGGTTCCTAAAACTGAGAAAAAAATTCTGTTAACTGAAATAAATAAAAATTGTAATGAATGGGGGAACGAAGCTTCATTATGCTATCTATATCTTGTGGTTATAAAACTAAGACATACTGAAATTAGATATAATGTCCTTAGTTCTTGTGTCTATGAATCTATTTTCTAGCCTTTCGAACTGAAGTGAAATTGATTTTTTTTCCAGCTGTCAGCAAATTATGCTAGTCTGCAAAATGGCATCGGCCAAAGCAGAAGTTGGGAGAAAACACCAGAGTCAGTGCATTGTTTAACAATAATTGAATACATTTTTGAAGATGGTGTCTTTTGTTGAGTATTTATTGCCCAGTCATTGTATACATAATCACAATACAATACTTTGACCTTATTGAATTCTGCACCTAAAAAATAGGTATAAAAAAACAAAAACTTACTACCACAACTAATAAAAAGTAATCTAAAAGTAAACTGTATTCAACTAATAAAAGATAGCAAACGCACTCTAAAAAATAATTAAAACTAACTGTATTAGACAGTCACAATGAAATAAATCTAAACGACAGTGAAAAAACCTAAAACTGTAAAAACCTCTAATTTTCCAAACATGACCCCTAAAAAACCAACTAGCTGTTCAGGGGTTCTTCCTCATGTGAGTGGATCTGGTGGAATAAAGCACCAATTACAGCAATTATCACTGTTGGTGCCAAAGAATAAACAGTGTATCATACACAGGATAAATTAAACAGACATTTTTGTTTGTATTGTTTTTTGTTTTTTCCTGCTTGCTCCTCTTTCTGTGAAAAGAAGATATTCTGTTGTGCAAACTGTGTTACTTATTTGTCTTAAAATATTGCTTTTCAGGCTTTCGGGGATCAGGGAGAAACAGGTTGAAGCTGCAAAATAAATATAGCGAAACGGGAAGAGACTCTGAGACATAGAGAGAGGATAAGAGTTGCAAAACAAAGAAGAGCTTTGAATGTAACTTCTATGAGGAAACAGAGGCATTGCCATGGGAATGCTACAGAAAGGATATAGAAAGAAGTTATCGGTGTAGGGGAAATTGTTTCAGTTGTTCTCTAAAGTGTTTAAAGGTAAGAATCATTGCTTTCCTCCAGCTAAACAAACACTGGATTAAATTAGAGAACACAAGGATGGACTGAGACAGTGGGATAAAGTATTCCTGACGCTGATGAACATGCTTCATCCCTTAGTGAGCTCACGTCTGCTAATCTGCTAATAAGGGAGCTAATTTTTTTTGCTTAGCGCTTTGCTAACTTTGAAGCGCAGTTAGCTTCATCTAAATTCATTTTTCTGGGTAAGTTCTGAGGCGCTAACTTACTTGACAGTTTTGTAACCTTTCAGTTGAATGAAGTTCGACGTCTGTCTTGAAGTTTGTTGATCAATTAAGAATTCTTGAAGAACTCGGATGTTAATTTTACAGAGCAGTTCTGTTTCCTCTACTCACACTCTCTCTTTTGCTAACTTTAATTCAAACAAGAAACATACAGAAACAAAATAAAATAGTAGAAAATTTGATATCAGCATAAATACTAATTCAAAGGGAATTATAAGACATTTAAATTAAAAATGAAATTGGTGCTCGACGGTTGAAGCTTTTTAGAGTTAGCACTTTGGCATTAGCTTCTCAAAATACCCTGTTGGTGTAGCGCTTTAGCATTTGTGTAGCTAATGTTTATGATCAATGCTTTAGAGTTAGCTGTGCCAACTACTGTCCGCTTCAGTTTTTTACTTTACATTGATTTGGTGCTGCCTGCTGAGATGCTAGAAATGTTTCTCACTTTTTAATTGAGTCCTGTTTGTGTTTGTTTATGCTCATCAATAGCGAAAGGGTTCAGGTCAAGCTGCACATGTTTTTTTTTTTCTATCACTGATTCACTTTGCTTTCATTTTTAGGAATAAAAACAGACGATTTAAAATTACCCTCAAGTGTTAGAAAGCTCTTGCCAAACCTTGATCTTTGAAAAACGTGTGTGGAAAATCTTGGCTGGTTGCATTCATCCAGCAACAAGTGCAGCAGATCCATTGAAATATTCTAACTTTGTCTTAAAAGTAGTCTCCTGTGTAGGTTTCCATTCTAGTGTGAATTGGACCTCAGTGTTCAAGCCTACACGTCATTAGAACGGCTCTAAATGCACTTTAAAATAAAGTATTTCACCGTCACTACTGCATTCATTCAGACTAACGGTCAATTGTTCAAATCTTTTATAACGTAGCTCTTTTTTTTTCACCTGTCCTGAGTGTATTTGTTGAGTCATATTATGCTGCAGAGCCAAAAAGATTCATTTTAAATGCCAAGGCTTTTTCATTGGAAAATATAACCCCAAAATGAAAGCAAAGTAAATATTTCTACACATGTATGCACCATGTGTAGAAAAACATGACGAGGCGCTTTGGTCAGTGATGCTCAGCTTAGAAGTCCAGACAGGGCTGGAGCCTTGCTTTAATAACAACTGAACATGTAGTTTTAATGGCACTTTTCTCTCCCATTAAGAAACAGAAGAATGCGGGAATAAAAGCTGGTTTGTTCTAAACTTCACTGGAATAAGTTGATGAGGTGCTGGCAGAAACAATCAAACGATACACTGAAAATGTAAACTAGCATAGGGTGATGACTAGTAAATATAATGCAGTCATATGTTAGTTTTAGCACTTTATTTGGACAGTTAACATGTTTTTTGTGAAGTGTTTACTTTAGACTGTTACATAAGCGATTCATGTAGTGGTCAATGAACACGGTCTTCAATTAGTACATGGGAAATGTAGCATAACTGCTAATTATCTTTTTAATTTAGTAGGCCTGTCGCGATAAACGATAAATCGATTAATCGTACGATAAATTAAAACTATCGACGTCATTTCAATTATCGGCACTATCGTCTCTTCTGGCCTTTTTCTCTTTCTGTTGATGACACCGAATGAAAAAAGGCTCAACTCCGGTGCTCTCCACTGACTCCTCCCTTCCTCATTTCCTCAGTGTAAAGCCCAGCGCGCACGATCTTAGAGCTGCCGGCCGATTGTCGGCCCATTTTCAAAACCTGACAGACCACACATTAGCCGACAGAAATCCTAGGTATAACGGTTCGATCGGGTTCGGTCCTGCTGGTGTCCAACAATGGGCACAAAATAATGGCTACAAGTTCAGTGAACTAATTTTAAAACCAGACATTAATCAATGCTTTACTACAATCTACCTGCAATGCATGTGGCTAGTGTCAGCGTAAAGTCCTGACCGAATGAAAATCATTAGAACCTATTTACGTCACGTTAACGAAGAACAGCTGAAAAGTTACCGGGTTTATCAACTGCGGTAGCAATTTCACTCCAACTCCTCCCCTTGTCATTTCTATATTCTTTGCATGTTGAATAAACATTAATGTTGTTTCCACGTCGGCTGGACTTCGGGTTGCGCCGTTTCAGCTGTTTGGGATTCCCCGACGTAATTTCCCCTCAGAAAACACAGAGGAGAATCCGCGCTTTCTGATTGGCTACCTGTCACATTCAACAGGCTGCGTTAAAGATCCCAGTCGGGGAAAACCCTTGATTTAGATCGGAGCGGCAACGACGATCTACCGTAACACACCACACAATCTTAGAAAGACCAACGTTCTAAGATTGTTGTAAGGGGAAAAATAGGAGCAAAAAATCATGTAGTGTGAACTATTGCATCAGGTAGTCGATGTGCCCATCTTCTCTATTTAAATCTAATTATTACTGAAGGGCAACATAATATACAGACTTCATAATCTGCACTCTTTTGGTTGAATGCAGTATTTATTTCCACTTTGGCTTTATGTTGTTTAGTTTTTATCAAGTACATTTTTTGTTAATGGAGACTGAGAATCCATTTTGTTTTTGGTTGTTTTGTTTATTTTGTTTATCAGTTCCAGTGTTAAATATTCTTTTGAAAATAAAGTGTATCTATCTTTGGCAGGAAATCACATGCATTATTACATCATTTCCATTAAATCAGTGTAAAAAGGTCTTCAGACAATATTATCGTTTATCGCAATAATTTTTTGAGACAATTAATCGCTCAGCAAAATTTGCTATCGTGACAGGCCTATAATTTAGTATTATAATATTATTGTCTGAATGTGTACTGCATCCTTCTTAGAAGATCTTTAGCTCTTAATACTGACTGCATTCAGTCAGTGTTAGCAAACAGCTAAAAAGGACTGAGCCGCTGTTCACTCAATATTTCCAAAAATGCTTCCTGGAAAAAATTGTGGAAGTGAAAGCTCAAATAGCACTGGAAACAATGTAGTGTGTATGCCAGGCCTGTAGGAGGCGGTGGATCTTTGTGAACTTTCTGATCCAGAGGCATATTTTTGTAACTTAGCAGAGGTGCGCATATAATCATGCACATGTATCATAAACATGTAGCTTAAATGCCATAAATATACCACAGTTTAGCATGTTAACTTTACCACAACTGACCACAGCAAATAATCTAAAGAGGTGCAGCAGCAAAGACAGAACACTGAGGTTCGCCATTGTTGTTGTGCTTTGTGCAGGCGAACACTGAGCCCAGATCCGCAAACGCTAAAAGACGTAAGTGACGCATTCTTTCCAAGCGTTTTTGGTTTGCGTTTACACTGGTATGATTAGCGTTGTGTTTCTAAAAAGTTTCACTTTGGAGTGCCTTGGGAAGCCTTTGGGTTTTAGTTGAGCCAAAAAGCTGTTACCAAGCAAACAAAAAGCAACAAAACATTTGCGTTTTACTGTCCTGAGATTATTCTGTAAACAGCCTAATTCTCTTCAAGTTCCACCCATGAGGAAATGTGGTTGTATACATTTTATAGCAATAATTTGTCCCTGTAACTGGAATGTTGTTAATATCATGATGTCTTTTTATAAACAGAAAGCCCACGCTATTAGTGCAATGTGTGGCCCCCTGGTGGCCTGGAGACCCTAAGAGCACTTGCTTTGTCACAAGAATGGTAAAACAAAAATGTGCTAGTTAAGCCTCAAAGGAAATGCAATGAAATTGAATGAAATAGTTTTCATTAACTGTGATGAAATGTTTGTTGACTGTAGATGTTTAAAGTCGGCTCTTTTCTTTACCCGGCAGAAGCATGAGCATCCGGGAAAATGAAATCTTTCATTCAAAATAAGGTTAATTGGAAGATGGCCCCCAAATAAAACTCCTCCCAGCACAACCGTGGTCTGGCTGTTATGAGCAGGATGCTTTGTTGTACCTTTCCGAGCAAACTCGAATGCCAATTTTGAATAAACTTTTTTTTTCTTGTAAACATACTCAAATCAACTTTTTTGTGCTGCCATTGAGAACAGCTGTCAATATAAAAAATATGTAAAAATAAAACTCACAAAGCTGCCCTTATCTCGCCGCTATGTGCTTCTTTTTTTTTAACAGTACATTTTGTTTCACTGTGAGGCTAGATACACTGACTAGCCTGTTCATATAGAATTTACAGGAATTGGTCTTTTTGTCAATGTTTTATAGAAAAAAAAAGCTCACTATATTTAATAAATGGCTTGATTCAGGGTTCCCTGAGCCTCTAATGGTTTGGGGCGTGTGGTGTGGGCGATTTATTTCTGTCCTGTGTACATGTGTTTGCAGCCTAATACCGCAGTTAAAAGCAATTCTTGCATTGAGGCTTCTCATACCTGTACAGCCATTTGGATGATTCTGATTTAGTCAAACATGGCAACTATCAATAAAAATTTGATATAGGCATTTTCTACTCAACAAAAGAAAGAAAAAGTTGCTTTATGTGTTTTCTTTTTTCCTTTTTTTGGAATACCGTTTTGATTTAAGTAGTACATGTGAACACATTTACATGCAAATCCATTTCCATCTGAGCTTCACACCATTGTCAGCTACTTCCCCACTGCGTGAACGTGTGCGTGTGGTGTTGGTGGTAGTGCTACGTTGCTCCGGGGCCGCTCTTTCTCGAGCTGTGCTTAACGCATTTGGCATTCCGTGTGGAAGATGGATATGGATATGTTTCACAAAGGCGCCAAATGAGACTGAGGTGGTGAAGAGTGGCATTGGGAAAATGGGGAATTTGATACAAGGAAAGATTGGAGGTGCCACCTCTAGAAGATTATTAATAGCAGAATGCATCTGGATATGATACAAGAGGTCGATAAACGGAACGTCACATGAAATGTTTAATTTCCTACAGAAGAGACAAGTTCGGTGTTGTAGGATCCGTCTGTCCGTCGTCTTATCTCCAGCGGTTATGAGGCGAGAGGCGGGGTACAACATGGACAGGTCTCCAGTGCATCACAAACACCAATGTACATACACACTCATACCTAAAGACAATTTAGAGAGACCAGTTAACACTATTGTCATGTTTTGGGAACTTTTGCGTCAATCCAGCCTCATCAAGAACTAATTCAGTTCACATGGGATAAAGTTCACCACTCAGACATCCTGAACTAACAAAATAAACTGGTGGTCCTGTTTTGTTTTTTATTGTAATGAAATCATGACCTCAGTCATTAATTACTACATTAATCTTATGATCACATAGATCTTGCTTGTTCAATTATGTCTTGTCTTACTGGGTTCCATAAACTATTCTGATTTGGCTGAATTTCCAATAAATTTGCTTTCTTTTAAAATGTGAGAGAGAAAAAATGTTTCAAAAACTGTCCCAAAAGAAACTAGTGATCAGGCCTGAAATCGGGGTGTAGTGAAGGACTCAGACCTGAATCTTTAGAATTACATAAAGACAGTTTGAAAATCAGCCTTCTATCACCTGAATAACAAAGACTAATACTTTGTTGTATCAACCTTTCAGACCAGTCCGGTCTGGTTCTGGTCTGCTCTGCTTCCAGAGATCCAGAAGCAAACATGGAGATCAGCATTTAGCTTCTATGCACCACAAATCTCGAACAAACTTCCAAAAAACTGCAAAACAGCCAAAAAACTGAATTACTTGAAATTGAGGCTTAAGTTTCCTTTGAATAACAGCAACCGGAGCATTGATCAACATAGTAATATGAAATACTCAGCTATGCTAACCTTTCCGAAGGTCGGATAAAAAAGTCAGAAGTGACAGAATGTGTTCAGGTGAAGCCTTTTTCTTCTTCTCATCTTTGTGTTTACTATCAACTCCAAAGCTGGCTACATGCCCTGCCTGCAGCAGGTTCAGTACAAGATGCACTAACAACTCAATGTGATCTTTTAGGTTTTGATGACTTGCCTTTAAGGGCCTATGCCTCAACTCTTTTCTTGACAAAACCACATTTTGTCCTAAAAGTTTCTCACTTCGCAGAAGAATTACAAAGCAGCACAGCTAAGGAGAGCTGCACTCAGTATAACTTGTTAAAAAAAACAAAACTGCAATAATTTCACAATAATTTTTACTGATTCTATTCGTGAACACAATCAAAATTCATTAAAGCACATGTTGAAGCTTTGCGGCGGCAGAGATTGGCATGCTGATTAGAGTCGTAGGGTTTACTATTCCTGTCGGACAGCTTCGATATTCTTGTAAAGATTATGATGATTGCTGGGCAGCGAATGTTTGTTTGTTGCTGGTTACTTAGAAATTTTCTGCACGTAGTAAAGCTCACCTTCATAGTTCACGCCACGCTTCACTGTTAAAGCAAGCAGTGTCCAAAGAGTAAACTGTTAATCTGACATCAATCATTTCAGTCAATTGTATTATTTAACGTGCCCTCAGGCTTGAAGACAGACAAAAATAATGAGGCAATATCAGTAAATAAAATAAAAAGTTATTTTATAACAGATAGAAGGCATTATAATCGTATGGATCTATGAGTGACAGGCAACCCCAGTGCGGCATCAAGGATATTCTCTAAGCTCAGTAACAGCTAATTAGCCATTAGACCTTACCCTATCATTATCAATGAACGCTTTTATCAATACAATCAAGGACCCGCAGGTCAATATTATTCAGTCTTCTTTTTAGTTTGTGTGTATAATGGCTGAAGCTGCTACCCCCGCAACCCGACTCCGGATAAGCGGAAGAAGATGGATGGATGGATGGATGGATGGATGGATGGATGTATAATGGCCTGTGAAGGATGAATGAACGAATTTGGGTGATGGTACCTGCTTGCAGAAATCCATACTATGTGATGAGGAGCTGACACTTTATTCCACTTGATCTTTCCGTCCCCAGTGCGCCCTGAATGTTTTTCACCGGTTATTCTCGTTTTGATAAGCGGTGGCTGCGTCGGCGTTGAGTTCTTCCTTCTTTTTGTTTTACATCAGACACTTGGCTAAATATCCAGACCGCAGGGCTGACGACATAAATAAATATGGATACATTCTCACACCAATGCACCCTGCCAGAATCTGTGGCAGGGTTATATACATTTCTGGAAATGAGATTTAAGAGCTTTATAACTTTTTTCTTTTTTGTTTATCTTACAGTAAACCACATTCAGCTAAAAATTTTAGTGTCTATTGTTTTCACAAACAGAATAAAGCTTTAATCAGTCATAAATACATATTAAAAAAAAAAAACTGTAATACTTGCGTAATGTTCTTGCTTAGGTTTGAGTAGTGTACATGTTTTCACAAGATGAATGAGTGTTTTAAGACTCTTGGTTTTAGCTGCAAGTAATTTAGTATTTAATCTGGAGTGTGGTCTTATTAATAAGTATGAAAGAGCCATTTAGTGTGAATTTGTTCAACTGCCAGAGCAAGAAAATAATAAATCAGAATCTCATTAAAACAAGAAAAATGTTCTCATTTTAACGAAATATAAAAAATTATGGCAATATTTATATTGCTTTCGAACCAAAAAATGCTCTTTTTTTTTAATAGATTTTAACATTAAACATCAACACCCTGTTAGACTGTTGTTCAGAAGAAATTGAGAGAGAAGATGATGAGTCAAACTCCTTATGCATTTTTTAAGAAGTCATAATCTGTCAGACGAACATATTTTAACACTTTATGGAGATAAATCGTTCCTCAATTTGTTTCCTCGCTTCAACAGTTAAACTATTATGTGCTTTAGAACGTACTGTGGTACGTAATGCTACGGAAACCAACTTAGCATTGTTAGCAGCTAATGTTTTTATTTCATTCTGCATCCAAAATGTACGGTGGCCCTGAGGTGCAAACTACTTCAACAAATTCAAAAACACAACAACATTAAGAAAGCATTAAGTATAACAACATTAAGTATACGCTGAGTCCTACTTACGTCACCGCCATCTTGAAAGTGGCAGTGGAGAAAACGTGCTGCGTGGACTAGTTTCAACGGTTTTACAGTACAAAGTGGACGCACTGCCTTTACCTTTCACAGGTAAGAATTAAAGATAATAATAACGTACATTTACTAGCAGAATTTCTTGACTTTGTGGCCAGTACTGTGGATTTCCATGGTGAAACAAACTTCTAAACAGCAGAGAAATATTTCCTTTGTAACTAAATTGGCCCAGTTAACTACTCAGATTATTTTCTTAGCTTAGCTAACTTTTTTTTTTTATACTGCATAGTGTTTCTAAAGAGGGAGACTCAATGAGAAACCTGTAATGGGCGCTTTTGCCGGTTGTCTATTGTTGCCATGGTTACCTAGAAGTTGGCAAGACAAGTCGCTGTTTGTCTGTGGTCAAACATGGTTACTTTAAGGTACGTCAGTTGTCGGTAAGATGTTCCTTATAATTTATGTAGATTCAAATAATTTGTTTGATATAACAGCGAACCTGAAGTGAACTGAAAGTGCATTAATCCAGAGAGCAGCGCGGAGACTGGGGGATTTCGCCAGGACTGGTCCATAAAGATCAGAGCTGGAGCTGCTTTTCTTCAGACTTCAGTTTCGCAGTTCATCTCCGCAATGTCTGTGTTTAGATGCTAAGTCAATGCCCAAATATAGTGATAGTTTTTTTTTTCCTGAATGTGAATGAATCAGGGATGTATTTTCTATTACACTGTTAGATCATTTTTATCATTCGCTTTAACCTGTGGCTGGCCAGATGTCTCAGAAGGCCCAGTTACCGAACTGCTCCCAGCTTGACCAGCAGACTGAACTCCTGCCTGTGCTCCGTGTTGCCAGTATAATATAAATAAATTTGTAATGTACTGTACACTTTTTTCTTTCACTTTTTGTGTTTTTTAAGTGAAATATCTCAATTTGAAGTATTAGCGTATTATGACAGTTTATGTAAGGAAATTAAAAATAATTTAGTCTGTTAGATTTCGTTCACACTGCTGTCTATAGCACAGTTGACATATTACACTGTAATACCAGAACAACCAGTGATGCCAGAACAACCAGTTGAACCAGAACAACCAGTAACACCAGAGCAACCAGTTACAGCAAGGCACCAGTTTTACCAGACCAACCAGAGGAATTAGAAAACCCACGGCGGCACCCAGTGTCTGAGTGTTCCCATTCGGTACATTTTCTGGAAAACTGTACCTACCCTCCTGCTGAGTCTTCTCAGAGCTGATCTTGGTCCCTGGTTCTCCTCCTCTTCTGGTTCCCCCAACCTTTCCCTAATTAGAGCATTTTCAGTCCTCAAAACCAAGTTCTGCCTGCTTTGGTTCTGGATCTCTTGACAATCTCTCTCATACTGGCTTTAGAGATGGCCTAGTTCATCACAAAGACTGTCCAGCTCACTCATCCATAGTCACCTGTGCCTTTTTTATGTCCATCAGAAGCTCCTGGAGTCATCTTCTCAGAGACTATCGAACCATTTCCAAACAGTGCACTGCATCTCTCATGTCCGTGTACTCATGCTCTGCCTCCTCATGCGCTGCACGAAGAGACCCGAGCTGTGCCTGGAGTTCATCTTTTTCACTTGCCAGCATATCACATTTTGCTTGCAGGTCTGGTTGCCTGCAAGCACTTCCGCTAGACTTGGAGCGCTCGATCTTTCTACTGAGACTTTCTACAATCTGGGGAGTTTTTTCTTTCTCCATTCTCTTGGGCATCCTATAATCAGAAGGTTTTTGCATCCAAAATGCTGGCAAGCTTATCAGGTACACGTTGGTCGCTGCTGTCTTCGGCCATTTTTTAAATTCAATAAACCGTACCTCTGAAGTGCCTGAATAAAATAAACTGTACTTATCCGTACCTGTGTTGCTGGATAGTCCAAGATTGTTGGAATATGAAATCCAGTTTTGTTCTTGTGTCTCAATGCAGTCTGACATTCAGAACAAATGAGTTACTCTGTGGAAGTTGGGATTAAAGGGAGGTGGATCACAGTCATCAGTGACGTGTGTGGGCGTGTGTATCTGATGTCGCGTCAACGGAATATTTTCCGTATTTGACCGTTTTTTTTTTTTAAACGACGGGGAAAATTTGAAGCCCGTCGGTCATTTGACAGGTTGTAATTAACACCCCTGGCTGGTGCACACAGGCAGACATAATAGACTTTACGCAAAGAGTTCATCGCAGAGGCAACTAAAATCAATCAATAAAAAAAATCCTTTCTGAAAATCATCTCATGGACACTGAACTAAATGCGTGTTTCTTACCGGGAGCTGACCAGAGCTGACAGCATATTGAAGAGTTATGCACAAGACGCTTTGGAGCGTCTGGTTCAGAAGCGCGTTCCGAACCTTTGGTTGAAATGGCGCCTTTAATTCCAGTCTCCAATTTAATTCCAGTTTAATTCCAGAGGCTACGCAAATTATAATCATATTAACATAAGTTAATATGATTATAATTTGACTGGTTTTAATAGTATATGACCGATTCTTCAGAAATTTTCTAGTTTCAACTATTCTATTATGATTTTATTCTCATAATATTATAACATTATACTCGGTGCAAAAGCTGTTTTGGAATGATCACGATTTCACTCTCCTCAGCATAATGGATGCTTAAGATTTCTCCAAAGGTTATAAACTGTAAACTATTTTCTGTTTGATTCAGCTAATAATTACTTGACTACCTTGTTACACTCTTAGACTTTGTATTTTGCTCTGAACTTTGATGCCTAGACGGTCTTGAGCATGCATGTGTGTGTAGTGACTTTTATTGAAAGTTTGAATTAAAACACATCTGTGTAAAAATGTAGATTTTTTTTTCTTACAATAGAGAAAGGCAAAAATAAATGACCTGAGATTCTTCCTCACCTGTAGATAATATTTAACTTTGGCCTGTACTCAGATCAATCTTATACAAAACCAGATACCACATGGTTTGAAGAAGAAACCTGACGTCTCTCTGTTTATTTCTGTAAAGAATACAGAAAAAAGATTGGGCAACAGTTCTAGATTTCATCCATCAGCTAAGGAGTGGACCCAAGGCACTCTGTATGCGGAAAGCATCAGAATATCTGATAGGAATCTTAGTTTGCCCTTTTATCGTCCATCAATCTTGGGCTGATATTTAACCTGCCCTATCTACTGCCGCGTCGTCCGCCCTCTCCTCTCTCCCCTCTTCTCTCTTCCAAATGGCTGCTTGCTGTCAGACTACTCCGCCTGCCCATTCAGCCATGTTGGCGAGCACCTGCTGGGGCAGGAAATGAAGAAGGGATGGGAGCGATGGAGGAAAAGTAATAGTGCAGGCCCCGCTGTGGGTTGGGCGCATCGGGTCAGGATGGGCTTAGTGTCGCCGTGACATGGAGTGGACCTGCAGATGTTGTTACAGGCCAGATTGGTTTTGACAGCCAGGGTCTCCCAGATCCCAGGTGGGCATGCTGGATGATTACACAGGCATAGATTGAATTTTTTTTTTTTTTTGAGCATTTCATATGTGCATATGGCTCGGATTGCATCGGTAAGGGCGCCCTTCGCAACCCCGCCCCCTCTATCTCCTTTTCTGTCTTGTTTCGCTTTAATGCTCCAATAAACCTTTTTGCCAGATCCTGTTTAACTTCTCCGTGTGACACGTTCAGATTTTCTCCACCGGGCGCGGCTCCTCTGGAGCTGTTTATGTGAGCTTTGGCTTCCTGCCTTTTCCCAGTCAAAGCTAATGTTGGCTTCATTCCAGTTTGAGAAATTTTTTTTTTCAATGCAGCACACAAAAGCCTTTGCATGAATTATTTTTAAAGCATTATTCAGCAGCCTATTATGCAAATGCAGTCACCGTCCTCTTTTTCTGCATGGAAATGACCAAAATACTGCTAGCTGAATACTTACCTAAAAAGGAAAAAGAAATCTGCTGCTTTGGAGAGGAAAAAAAAGCATTTACATGATCCCTTCAGCCCACTGGAAGCTCATCTCTGCCCCCCCTAATTTAAATGACTTCACAAGCTGAAATATCTCCACAGCTCATTAGCATTTTGCATCCTGCTCCCTCCGTCGCTGCCGAGTTCTTCATCCTGCCCTCATCTTTTTAATTAACCCTGAATGAAGAGAGGTGGTGAACTCTGAGTCCGACTCAACCTCTGAAACCCTGCACTGTGACACACACTGTCCCTCCTTCTTTATATTCCTGCCCAGTCCCTCTGCATTGTTTCCCTCCCTCTGGACCTGCTTTCCCCCCAAACACTCCACTAAAATGGAGGTCAATGTGAGCACAAGACTGGAAAAAAAGAAAGAAAGAAAAAAGAAAAGTCAATACCCAAATGGATTAACGCACTTTAACACAAGTGCAGTCGGAGACACTAGACACAAGTGCTGTCATGGAATCCAAGGATGTAACAAGTCAGTCTCGTGTGGGCATTTTGAGCAAGAGAAGGAGCAAATGGAAACATATTGTAGCTTGGCAAATAATGTCCAACAAAAATAAAGTTTGGTTTGGTTCTTTTTATGTATTCTTCCATTTCTAGAAGAATACCTTCTTGATAGGATACTGTAGAGGTGTGTGTTGTGCCTCTGATGGTTTTCTTCAAGTATATAAGTGCAGCAAAAAAAAAAAAAAAGTGTGATTCAGGAAGAGGAGTCGAGTTATAGGTTGCTGTCAGGGGAGCTTAACTTCGTCAGTCAAGCAAGTAAATGAAATGTTGGCTCGCTGAGGAGAATGTTGAAGGAATCCACTGTCCGACACGTTTCTACTGCGTGACCCGGCCAATATGATGTCGCTTTCAGATATCAGCTTTTCAGAACCACCTCAATCTTTAGGTTTGTCTCATTTATTTACCAGTTTTCTGAAGTTCACTAAACTGCCTCGATGGTCACACGGATAAAAGAATGTTTTAGTCACGCACCAGCCACCGGGGTCATTGGATTTTTGTAGGATCTTATGTGAAAGATGGACACCAAAGTAGTGCACAGTTGTAAAATAAATGGAAAAAAATTCACAGTTTTGTTTTCTGCTAGGACATATTGGGTCACTAGCCAACATGTTATAGTCATACCCTATGCTGCAGTGGGTTATGATTATAACATCTCTGCACATCTGAATTTTTTTGCCCATTTGATTTAGCATTTAAACAATAAATGCATTCATCCTTTATGTGAGCACATCACCAGATCAATCCAGCTGTTCCTTGAAGGCATCAGAGAAAATCAGTGAACAATCAGAATCATGAAGACCAAGGAACATACCAGACAAAGCCTGGCCTCAAGAACCAAATTATGCTTCTGTTAGCTTTGAGCCCTTAATGCCTCCGCTCATCAAATGAGATGTTGTTAAATCTTATGCACACATTGAGGAAAAGTGTGTACTTTGTATCAACATAGTCTTATCACATAAAGTGCAACCACATAAAACTGTTACTGTCTGTTTTAAGGATAGTGGAAGATGAAGCAATAAAGAACTGAGCTATAGCATACCATACATTACCATATAATGCAAAAAAATATATATGATGATGAAAATGCCGTGTGTGTGCATGTGTGTGTACATATATATTTATTTGTTGGCTAATATCACCACTGGATTATTACATTTTGACCAATTGTCAGCACCAGGTTGATGATGTGGACCGTTTTAACATCATGAAGCAAGACCACGATAGTAAATGAATGGTTTTATTCTCGTTTTTGTCACACTCTTATTCCAAATTCATTTTAAAGCAACTCACATTTTTGCAACTCTCTATGCTAAATAGTAAATTGCTCTTTACATGTAAAGCCATGACAAACAACAGCAAATGAAAAAAGCCCCCAACAAATCCATTTCTTAGATTCAGCAGCTCGAGTCACTTCCAGCGCTTTATTGCCGGAATATTGGATTTGCCAGAATGCACGGCAGACTAATAACATGCATTATAATGGAGTATACCCATGATATTGCTGTTCATTTGTTTGCGCTTTCGTCGGGTTGAAACTCACCATCCCACGGCCCCATGCTCCACACATAAGTTATTACCCAAGGCAGATGCAGTCAATTTAGTCTTGTTGTTCTCATCTCTGCACATACTGAGTCACACGCATACGTCTGGGCATAGAAATCAAAGTTTACCAACTTAAGGCTAGTATTTCATGTAGCAGGATGAGATGTAGGTTGTATATTTTGGAGTGCTTTTCATTTGTGTTCTTCCAAAAATAGATACATGTTGCAGCCGTTGACTAAACTGCTTACTAGTGTGCGTACATGCTAGTGCTTATTAGCAATACCATTTTCATTACCTAACATGAACATGCTAATGCTAAGTTGCATATTCAGCCAACATGCTAATGAAAGTGGAACATAGGCTGCTGCAATTATTTCTTATTGTTTAATATCGAGAAGTCAAATTTTCCTTGCTGGTGTTCAACAACAAGTAATTGTTAATTGTTACAACAAGTAACTACTTGTAACAACCAACAAGTGCTTTATGTAGCATGTAGCTTTATGTATGGCGCAGTGTGCTGCTGTACCTAAAGAACCAGACATCAGAGTCTCTTCATCCTCAATCATATCCTGGTGACATTTTGTTATGATTGATTACGTTTCTTTGTGATTTTAGTTGATTATTGTGGTTTGATTATTTGCTTAGGATGTCGAGTTTGGATAATATTTAATAAATAATAGCATTAGCCAAAATAAGTGGCCATTTAAAGAACAAATCATATGAATAGATTAACAGTAAATACATAAATATTTACTGTTTTATGTCAATATTTATGTTTTATTTCTAAATAAAACACAGAAAGTGTTTTATTCAGTGTTCTGAATAAAACACTTTCTGAATAAAACACTTTCTGTGTTTTATTCAGTGTTCTGAGTAAAAGAAATGTTCAGAAATGTTGATATATTTTATGAATAATTGTTCAGTGGTCACTTAATGTATTATTTCACTAATATTGTATTAATGTGGTTTACCAGTTTGGATACTCTGACTCCCTATCAATGAAGAAAAAACATGCTGAGCAAAAATGCACCAACCTTTCTGCCCAGGGGCGCTTCTAGACGGGGGCCAAAAGGGATTCTGAAGAAATTATACTAAATAAATGTCTTTTTTAAATAGTAAATGGTAAATGGTAGATATGTTTTAAATCTTCACAATTTTATTTTAACAATGAATTAAAAATTATAATACTGCACTTAAAAGTTTTAGCTGCTGTATCAAGATAAGCTCACACTTTCCATCTGCTAGATCAGGATCTGCAACCTGAATCTTCGGAGACACAAGCGTCTCTTTGGTTCACAATATTAAATGAGGACATATTGCTCTGTTTTTGTTTAATTCTTTTTTTAGTGTCAACATAAATAAAAAAAAAATAATAAAAAAAAACACAGACTACACAGGCCCCTCTGGTAAATTTGGTGTAGAACCAGCCTCCAAAGAAAACAGTAAAGATCATTATATATATTTTTTAACCAGGCCAGACTTGTATCATCTGCACCTTTATTCAGATGACAATCTGCAATGCAAAATATTATGCATAGTGATTTTTTGGCAATGGGTAATTTTAAATGGCAATGCAGTACCTAATTTAGAATTAGTTTTATATTTATGAATGGACTTTCATAAATATATTGGACAGTAATGGCTTTATTTATTTGAAGAGTATTTTGTAGTTGTTCAGTACAAAATGTTGTATGTGTGCAAAACATTTGGATAAATAATGGGTTAGTCTGATCCTGGTCCTTAGCCTTGTTAATTACTCTTATTGGTCTTTTTTGAAGTTTGATTAGTGGCTGTTGTGTTGTTTTGTAATTAATTACTCAAATCTCCCTGGGGTTACTTAAATAATGTCAAACTAAAGAACAGTACAGAATGTCAGGCTGTTTCTGTGTCTGTGAATAGAAAGGTGTTTGGTACTGAAACTATGACAGGCCCACTTCAAGAACTGTGAACTGAAATAGTAAAACCCTCTACTTTTCCATAGATGGACATTCATTCTTGTAAAAAAAAGGCCAGCAGCCACATAATGTTAGATAAAAATAAGGGTAATACAATTTCTAAGTATGATTTTCAAATAAAGTTCAGGTTAAGGACTCATTTTTAATAGTCATTAACCTGAACTTCTACCTTGATAATAAACTGGTTTTAGGTTTATTAATCCTATGAATTTAGTAAAATGTTCTTCAAATGACTGGAAATGCATAGTTTTGAGTAGATTTTATTTTAATTTCCGGGGGAGCAGACCCCACTAGGACTGTGTCACTCCACAGCTGCTTGTGTCTCGTTAATGTTAGCAGATGTTGGCAGGTATGTTGTGGCCTTGAGATTCTGTTTCAAACTGAGTTTATGCACCTCTGGAAAAAATGGTAAGTTTCTCTGATTTTACTCTTTATAGGTATATGTTTGAGTAAAATGAATATTGTTTATTCTATGAATTACTGACATGTCTCTTAATGTTGTTTGTGAACGTATGTAAATAAGCAGCTAGATGTAGAAAACTGCACAAATAAATATCTTTTCATGGGTCTTAGCCTTACTGGGGGCTAAGCACCCCTAAAAGTCAGATCCTAGAATCGCCCCTGAAATGATCGCTTTGTATCATGGTATCACTCATGGAGGGATTTCTGTATTTAAATGGGTTCATTTTTCTGAGGGATACACAGTGAGGGTATCGTGATTTTAGTCATTACATGTTTATAAGAGCGATATTCTGTTCTTCCAGGGAAGAGTGCAACATCCAGACGAACATTAAAACACGTTTTAATATAAGTTGCTGCTTTGACACGACTACAGCACTGCCAAAACATATGTTCAAAAATCCTCAATAAAACATAAAATATTAGAAAATCAGACACCAGACAAGTGAATCACAGCAGCGTCACCAGCCAGTGTGACGCTGAACTGATGCGGTGAAGCTACCAGTAGCAGGAGACGCTAACAAACACTGAAGAGAAGGAGAGCAACCATCGATACAGTTGCAGCCAGGCATGTTTTAATGTTGCACAATACAGTTTTAGCAAGTTGCTCAAAGTCTAAACTGGTATTGTTGTGCATTTAAAGTGTAAAGCTTAGCTTCGAGCAAACGCCCCCCAAAGGAATCCCAGTGCCCCCTCTAAAACAAGCTTCTTGCTTTTCTCACTGAAAATGACTTTTTTGTTTCTCCAGTCTGAACCGTTTGTAAATTAAATGTTCTAGAAATTAATAGTACCTTTCTTGAGGACAATTAGCATTGGTCAATCACCCTAATTTACATAGTTTGGGAAATTTGAGGGGAACCGGAGCACCCGGAGAAAACCCCTACTAACACGGGGAAAACATACAAACTCCCACAGAAAGAGGCGCCCAGTGAAGAACGAAGATCTCTTTTCTGTGAAGATGCAGCGCTAACCACTGCATTACCGTGCTGTTCTTTTTTTTTTTTAAGTCCAAAATATGAGATGTATGTTGAGGCCTTTGAAATGGTTCAAAGACCATGGTCTGAACCGGGACTGATCCTCTAAAACAAGCTTCTTGCTTTTCTCACTGGAAATGACTTTTTTTGTTTCTCCAATCTAAAACGTTTGCAAATTAAATTTTCCAGAAATTAATACGACCTTTTTTGAGGATAATTTACATGATTTTGGAAATTTGAGGGGAACCGGAGCACCCGGAGAAAACCCACAGACTTTTTTTTTTTTTGGGACCAAAATATGAAATGTAATTTCAAATGGTTCTGACCTGGACACTTTTTGCTAGTTGCTTGTTTTAGAGGTTTTCTTGGTTCTCTTCCTTTTTTGGTGTTTCTTGAGGTCGTATTGTTTTCCGTAGGAGACTGCCTCCACTGGTTCAGGTTCTTCTAGAAGAACCAGACGTTCTTCTAGAAGAACGTCTGGTTCGTCTCTTCAGCTCCTTGGGAGATGCATCATGTACCTCAATATCCATGGATGCAGGGCCAGAAATGTTATTTTCAGGGGTGGTGTCTTTTTCCCCATTACTTACTTGACGCCTGGCCACTTTCCTTCTTGGAGCTCCTGGTTCTTCTCTGTCTTGGAGCTCCATTTTCAGATTTTCCAACTCCGATTTGTAACTGACCTCACAGGTGGAGTACATTTGTTCCAAGGCACTGAGTTGGATTTGCAGAGCAGAAACATCTCCTTCATATTTAGATTTAAGTTCCTGATATGAAACTTTACTCTGGTCCAGTTCGCTTTGGAGACGTTGTACTGTCTCCGTGGATAGCTGCTGCAGGATAGTGTACTCTTGTTCTGCTCTCTGACGCAGATTGTTTTTTTCTGACCTTAGTGTGTTGATGAGGCAACGGTCATACTTGGTTCTTTCCAAATTAAATTCTTTTTCGCAGTCAGCCTCATACTGATGACGTTCAACTTTCTGTCTCAGTCCAGTAACATCTGTTTCATACCTCCGGTTTAATTCTTGGAAATCAAACTTAATCTGCTCCAGCTCCCTCTTCAGATGTTTTTCACTTTCCTGCAGGTTGGTGATCTTCCTGGACATTTGTTCTGTCAGATTGTCCTTCTCGGCTCTCAGGTTTTTATTGAGGTTTTGCTCGTGCCTGATTTTCTCCTCATAGAACAGCTGCATGTCTGGCTGCAGGTTCCCCACACCTGCAGCCTCATATTTTGATTTAAGCTCCTCGTAGTGAGTCTTCACTTGTTCCAGCTCTTGTTGAAGGGCGTCATTTTTTCCTTTTTCTGCCCGGATTTGTGACATAAAAGCCTCCTGGCTGGCAATGTGAGCTGCCTTCGATTCCTCCAGGTCCCGCTGCAGCTGCATTTTCTGCTTGTGTTTTATGTCGCCTTGTATCTGGGCAGCAATAACAGCAGCTGAATTTGAAAACACTTCTGCTGTCGGTAATTTTCTCTTCATCTCCTTCAGTCTAATCTGTCTTTCCAATTCAGCTTTTGTATTGTCCAGTTCTCTTTGGACGTAGGCGACCTTTTGGTTCTCCTCGAACCATCTTGCTCTCTCCATCTCCAAAAGAGAGCCAAGTCTCTGGAGCTCTCGCTGAAACTCGATGGGAAGCTGGTGTTGTCCAGCTCTCCACTCCCACGGCTGGGGTCTCATCCCGTCATGTGACATGTTTGGACAAATCAATCTCAAAAAAACAATCTCACTGGACTCTAAAAGCGCTTTGCGTCTGAACTCCTCAGTAGTGTAGCAAGCAATGACAAGAATGTAGAAGTTTGCTACATATATACAGTGCCGATGACATCACAAGCATGACTCTAGTTGTGACATCACAGAGTTTTCCTTCAACTTTGGAATGATGATGCGAGTGTTTGAGAAATCTACCACACTCACCAACCAAGCTCCTCCCCTTTCATCCGACATTCAAGTTAAAATCAGCAGCCAATCAGGTTGGAAAAAATATTCTTGTTCTGTGCCATTTTCTAGTTATTAAATATTGCATAAAATGACCAGATAAAAGATGTACAACAACGCCAGTTTAAACTTTGAACTATTTGCAAAAAAACTGAACTCTGCAACATTAAAACATGGATAGAACTCCAACTATGTCAATCATAACTCTTCTTCTCTACAATATTTGTGTGAGTTTCTGCTGGTGCAGCTCCGTGTTGCCTTCAGGAAAATGGGACATCAAAATATCATCCATAAAATTTCACCCACATGGCATTTACTGAGCAAACCAGAGCTTTCATTGGAAAAACAAAAGTTCCAGATCCTTTTAATGCCATAAATATATAGGACAGAAACGTGGATTATATCTTTATATAGATCTATTGATTTATAGATTAATAGTTTTACTGGACAGAAATGACACAGAACAAAGCTGGTTCTTAGTCAAATCCTAATGAGTCAGATTGAAAGTGTCATGGAGTCACTGAACAGCCTCATGACATTAACACTGACATGAAAAATAATATTGAAGAAATAAATATATAAAATAAAATCTAATTAAAAACATAAATAAGTGATAGGTTCCTTACTGTTATTTTCTGTAAAATATATTTCTTCTTAGTGTTAGCTGTGGTCCCAACAAACCCATGGCACTTTAACAATATTATTTTCCCTTTTATCTGAAAACAATGACTGTTTATTCTTGCCATACAGTCCTCTGTGTTAATTATTGTTCAAAAGGTCTTGCCATACAGGTTTATTCCTCTGTATTTACTTTAGTTTCTTAGTTCATTCTTCCATTTTGTTCTTCATTCATTTCCATTTAGTTTTTTTGATTAGTATTATCCTCTCTTGGTTTATTGTTGTCGTCTTTAGTTTTATTTTATCGTTAGTATTGACGCTCACCACCAGTAATCTTTACTCATCATGTCATTCACCTGTCTGTGCCGCTTAATCATCAAGTGTTTCACCTGATTTGACACTCATATTGATTTTTCAGTATTCACCGCCGGATTCTCTGATTCCGATTCACATCTAGTTTGTTTCTCTGTTCTACATCCTGGTTCTCCTGTTTCAGAGTTTTGCGCAACGTGCGCTTTGTCTTTTTTTTTTCTTTCCCCCCTACAGTGCGGAGCGGTCTGGGAGCGCGTATCGATGGAGAAAGTCAGACTGTCGTAAACCTTTTAGCTCAGGTATTCTGATGATTAAAATCCAAAAGGGCTGTGGTGCTTCCATTTCATACCGGGTCACTTACAGCACCAATGTTAACTGTATCAAACAGTGGCGATTCTAGCCCTGTTTTAGGGGTGCTTTAGCACACTGGATCACTCACAATTTGTAACAGTTTCTAATAGTAGTAACAACTCTTACTCGTAACAAGTAACAGTCTAGTAAGAAGTAACAGTACTTGATTTTTTTTCAAGTAACATCTGTTATTTTTTTGTCAATTTACTTGACAATAATGAGTTTTTACTTGACAGTTGTGAGTAAGTTTGTTTTTTTCCTCTTTTTTTTTTTTACTACAGGGAGTAAAAAAACAAGTTTGACAAGTGTTTACCTTTTTCGTGTATTCATATTGTGCATGTCCTACTCTAGGCTTTGCTTCTTGACTTGGTATCAGGTGCACTGCTAAGACGTTGCAAAAGTGTTATTGCCTGTTCTCAAAAATTGGGTGTTTTAGCCATTAGGAATCGAATTCTGGGGGGAAACTCAACCCACAAAACAAAGCCTAGAAGCAGGGTTTTCTGACATTGTACTTGTGACGTATAGAGATGGAATTTATCTTTAGATTTCATTGTTGTCATTTGAACAATACGTTTACAGTTTCAAAACAAATGTATAGTTTATCCTGTCAAAAGAAACTGAAAAACCCAAGGTTGTTCTATATAAGGCAAGTTGTTTAGGTGACAGCCTAATTAGTTTATTTTGTGCAAACAATTAACATTTAATGTTAGAAATAGCAACAACAACAAAAACACTACGGAGGGCAGAGTGTTTCTGCCAAGCTGAGAATATTGTCCAGCTGAATTTTAGTGTTGGCCTTTATATAAAGCAGTAAAGTCACGTTAAATGTCAGAGGACTAAAAGGTTCCCCCACCCCCATGAATCCTTTACTAATAAACTCACTCAGCTACTTTACCTTTGAATCTTCCCACCAGTTCCACTGCCTTGCCTGAGGGCCCTCAGCGCCTTGTGGTTTTCAAATAATCAATGAAAAGAGAGGGGACCTTCGATCGTTTTCTTACCTCTGTTGCACAAATACACCTACATATGCTCTGGTGTCCTACCCTCATTCTTTCCGTGTCTCTGTACCTCGTTCCTCCACCACCACCTCCCCGACTCCCCTCGGCTCACAGGCTTTACTCTTTGATGCTAAACTTTCCTGTCAAATCTCCACAAGCCACTGGAGCACAAAGACAAATGTTTCCTGTCAAAATGGGAATCGATTCTCCCAATGGCATCTGTAATCAGCTCTTTGTACGTTTTTGACTTTTGTACATATATATATATATACAGTATATATATAGTAGAGGTAGGGGTCTTATGGGGAACTGAAGGATACCTCTTGTACAAAACGAGTGATGTTAGTTCCTTTTTTAAGTCCTGGGCATTGTGGTCATATTGCTTGACTTAAAGGCATAGTTCACCTGTTTTAAAGTGAAGTTCTGTCGAAAGGCTTAAGTAGCTAATAAATCAGCTAAGGTAGATCTGGACCTTAAAATAATCAAATTCGGGCAGTTATCCACACAGGAAATGGAGATAGAGATGGGGCTTCGACTTCCTGTGTGAAGCGCTTGCTGACAGTGAAGGACGTAAAGCACTTCTGCTTAGTGAATTCTGTTTTCATTCTGTCTGGCGTTTGCAAGCGCCAGACAATTATGGCGCTTTGCAATGAAGGTACAGCAGTAATCTTCCTTGTTTGGCTGTAACTCCCCCAAGACTTTGTCTTTTTGAGGCCATATCCCCACGAGATTTAAACTTCTGCAGTTTAGAATGTTTCCATGTGTATCTGTGTACTTTGCATAAGTTTGTGTCTTATTTTTAACCTTTGAATATTGTTTTTATTAGTGTCTTAACACATTTCATTTTAGGTTGATAATTTAAGGTATATTCGGTGTTTGAACTGTTAAAACATGCAGTTATAAGAATTTTTAGAGGGGGTCACATGAAGATCATGGGTGACATATCTCCTTTTCCATATATATAATCCTTGATGTGTAACTTACTCCCTATTGGATACATGACATGTTGATAAAACAGCCTTTGCCAGCATAACTTTATTGTATTTGAGATTGAAATTGGTTTAAGTAGAGGTGTACTTTGGGGGTGAATGTTAGCGTTAGCCTCTAGGACTGTAGCAAAGGGAAACTAGCTGCAACAGAACTTTACCCTGACTTCAAAACCCGCAGGCTACCCTTTTCAAACATATCTAACGCAAACAGCACAGAAATAGCATGATAAGTGAGAATCATCATGAGGAGTGAGAGGGGTAGGACTTAAAGTGATTAAGGGTTTAAGAAAAGGTAGATGAGGGACAGTTAATCCCACACTGGCAGCTTTTCAGATGGGGAGAGCAGATAAAACAAAATAGAAGTGAAGGAATCCGAGCCAACCTCAAAGGCCTGCGCAGTGACAGGTAGCAAGGTAGGTCAGGCCAGAAATCTATGTGATGATGTACGAGGGCAGGGCTGCTGGTTCACAGCTGCTTTCCACTTGACTCCCTCTATTCTTTCTGCACTAATTTCTTCTACCCTATTGTCCCTGCCATGACCCTGGAAATTTGCGCTTCTATTTCCAGGGTGTGAAATATAGATGGCTACAAAAAGAAGAAAAAAAAAGTTCTGACCTCGGAGTGCACTCTAACCAACTTTAGCACATATTGTTCCACGTAGAAATACACTGCGGTTTTCCTTTGAAATACTGTTAAAAAATTAAAGGTCAGAACACGGGTATCTGTTGTTTTATGGTTGTTGTTTTTTAATGATCCACGTGCCTGTGGCTTCACTCAGCTGTGAGGATTAGTCACAACCCCTCACGCCTTAATCCATATTTACTGCGTCTCCCTTCGCAAACAAAAAACAAACCCATCCTTTAAGGTTCATGCACGCATTGTCATTACGCGAGAACGATAAATCCAACACACTGGACAGTTTTATTACAACACAATACAGCTAATTTAATTTAAAATGCCATCTATGTGCTAGTGGCGAACCTGCACCTCCTACACATGTTCGCCAGTTTACTCTCGGGAGAAGTACAGTCGAAGTGGAGTTGTTGAAATGCCAGGACTTTGGAAAGATGCAGGAAGAGAATTTGTCATGACTGAAGGCAGGCCTCCATGTTACTGTACTTTTTAGAGAGTGCGTATGTTGTGCTATTGTTGCTATTCTGTTCCTACTATTTAGGTCTTTACCATCTAAAGTCAGCTTTGCTGAATTAACTCACTGACTTGTCTTCAGCAGGGTCCACTAAGGAAGAGAAAATATATAGTCATCTTATAGGAAGATGTAATTTTTCATTCCTCACTCCAGATAAGCTTCACTAGCATGTGTTTTCATGCATGATATTTGAAATGGTAAGGATAGCAAAAAGTGTCTTGGCCAAAGTCAAAGTCAAGGACGAGTACCAGTGTGTGCTGTAGCTACGGCATTGGCTTTTTGTCAGACATCTAAGCATGTACCTGGACCACGATCACCACATCTCATTACAGATACGCCCGGTTACAGTTGGCATATCTCAAGAGACACTGAGCAGAGTGCGAACTGTTTGGACACGTGACTGTCATCATCTCCTTTCAACCTTCCCGAGGAGTGTTAGAGGATCTGAAGCATGAACGCTCGTCTGAACTTACCTACAGTCAGAAGGAGAGCGGAGGGTGGATGGGAAGAAATTGGCTCCAAAGCAGGGATTGCTGAGCTAGAAATAGACCGCCCCGCTACGTGCTTTCTGTGTGCATGTTCTAGTGCTGGAGAAAAGTGAGACATGGAATATGCTACGTCTCAGCCTTTTTATATTCCGTGACATTTCCTTCGCGCTGGCCCAGTTTAACGTTTCTCCTCAATTTGATCACGAAATGATTGTCTGACAGAAAGGTACAATGCCCCCTCTTACTGCTCTGTTATTCAGCACAAGTCCCCACCCCTCTCTCAGGATAATGGGCTCCTTTATAGTTTTTTTGTAATTCTGAGCTTTACTCAGACTTATCACATTTAGACAAATGTGGAGTACTCACCCCCGTGGCTTAATGCGGTGTATCTCTTGGTAGGCTGGACTGTTTAGGCTAATTGAAACGCAGCGTGGTATTTGATAAACAAGCTGTTCCCCTACCGCCTGCAACTAATATAATCTTCTCAGTTAAATTAATAATGGAAAAAAATATTTTAGTCATGTTTATTCATGTCTGTCACTGGGAATTCACGTACGTCCGGGACTCTTAGAAACAATAGCTTAACGATTCGTGTTTGATAAGGCCTGGCTTCCTGTTTGATCTCTGAAACATTGTGAAATCAGCTCTGTTGCGCAATCTAAACATTGTTTTTATTTATTTAGGAAATGTACCCTTTTAGAACTGCTGCCCTCAGTCAAGAGCAGCGGTTAAGTGGCTACCATTGAGTGGCTAGTTAGTTTCAGGCTGCCAAGTGGCACTTCACAGATTATTCAGTGTCTGCAGTAGAGCTGCCCTGTAGCAAAGTGCAGGATAAAAGTAAAGCACTATGAAAACCTGAGGCAAACGGATGCAGCTTTTGCGACGCTGGTTGCGAGTCAGTTAGCTGCGATGTTTCGGGGGGAAAAAACAAAAAACAAAAGATATGCAGAAGAAACACCTGAGGGCTGTCATTCACATTTGATCGGAGCTGACATTTTGTCGCCGTTCACATGGCATCAACCCCAGTTTGCTTGTCGGCCCTTTTCTTCCATCAGTTGGGCAGTTAGGTGTATAAGAACAACTCCCCAGTGGATTAAAGTGTTGATAGACTGTCAGTCTTTTACACTCAGATGCCATGCTTGCGCTGTGTTTGTGAGACCCTCGCGGATTGTATGCCCTGATTTGTACCTGCACAGCAAGTCATCACTACGAAACTCGAGGATGGTACATCTTTGTTTCTTTACATTAAGTGATTGCATGTCAAGTCCTATTCAAGAGGGATTTGGAATCTTGAGTGGTGATTTCCTCTCTTCCTTGGTACTCACGCAGTGTCATTTTATCATTATTCATGCTGTTTGTGTAATATCTTTGAGAGATGTGTTGGGTATCAGTAATAGTTACTCGACAAAAGATAGGCGTAACGGGCATAAAGTGTCATTTGTTTGCCAAAGAGGAAATTACTGGGGACCACATGGCTGTGTTGTCTGTGGTGTGTTGATTATTAGAGGAAACTTGGCAAGCAGAGGACATAAAAACTAAGCGAGCTGAATTGAGAGATAACTGGACAGTTAGGGAATCCAGTGCTGGTTTGAGAGCTTTAGAGTTTGAACAAGAAAAGCAGGGAAAAAGTCCTTTTCTTTACAGCTAACGAAAGATTCTAACTCCAGTATCATCACTACCATCATAAGTCTGTCTGCCTGGCAGACTTATGAGTCTAGTCCTACCAGCTTATACTAACTCCACACCTGTCAAAAGCAGAGGAAAAGAAATCTGATCACACTGCTTTCCGAGAGAGGAGTATCTTTTTGGCCTTTAAGAACAGTATACTTCATTAGATTTGTATGTTTTCCCTAAAGGGGCTAATCATATCTCTGTCTGCACCTGTACTGGAATATCACAGACCTACCCATCTGTCCATTGTCTATACCCACATGTGTGTGTAAGGTAATGGAGGAACTGGGCGGGAGGCAGGGTTTACCCTGGACAGGTCGCCAGAATCACAGAACTACTTGTGGATATAGAAGAAGAATGTAGAACTTACAAACATCTATTATGATGGAGACCATCAAATGGAAATTTCCACTTAAGTTTGTTTCCTTTTCATTTTCAATAGCTTGAACATTTGTTGCTTGGGGACACATAGGACACACCCTCGCTCAAACAAGTAAAGTTGTTACCACAGCCACATACTGTATATTAGCCTATTAAGTATGATTTTATGTGGGTCTCAGATAAAAGTGCATTCATTATAGATCTAATTATTTGACCTTGAAAGTGAAATAATAAATTATTTAACAAGGTCAAATAATCAAAAAATAACATTTAAAACATGTGTGAGATTATCATCCGTTTGGGCCATTTTTAGGCAATAAGTGGTTGGTATACATCTCTACGTTGTAATGCTCAGGCTACAGAATTTTTCCATTTCTAAACAAACAGAAATGGCACATGATCACCGGCACATGATGTGCTGTATTTTTGAATGATAAAGAAAAATCCATGTGTGCCAGTATACTTTTGTTTGTCATTGGGATTCAAGCAGATATCCAGTAAAGGGGAAAAAGTTAAAATGCAGTCTTGCAGTGGATGGTACCATCTGTATTAACCCAAAAGTTTATGGGTTCTCGTTTCTTCTGTCAAAATTATTTGAATTCCCCGTATATAAATGGTGCTTTACAAAAAAAAAATCTCTTGGCTTTGTTGGGATATGAAAACAGGCACTTATCAGGTAGTGTTCTCTAAAACCAGCTAATCAGTTCTCACTTTCACACCTGTTGAATCTGACTGCTTTGTGTCTGTTCTTACTACCTGGTTGAAAATGTTGGACCTTTTGTGAAACTGTGCAGTACCACATTATTTCACAGTTGTATTGTTGCGCTTGTTGTTGAAATGATTTAGTCTAGTTCCTCTTAGAATCTTTCTTTTGGAACAATGTTAAAGCAGTCAGAAATATGAATTCTTTCTCTGCTACCAGTTTTTGTTCTTTATACGTTCACAGCGAGACACAGAAAAAGATTAAATAGCTCTTCAAAATATTTTTTTTGCTTACCCTAACATCATTTGATGAATAGAAATGTGTGGAACATTGCCCACCTGTGACCCAATGATTTTGAGGATGTAAATTAATTCAGTCTTAAGCGATTCTGCATGAGTGACAGGCCTGGCTTTGATTTTCCCCCACTGTGCCGTCATTCCATCTTAACCGCCGTCCTCTTACATAATCAGATCGCCAATTAGGAGTTAGTCAGAGCTGCCCGCCGACCTGGCTTATGATTCCATAATTAAGTGTTCCGAGGTCACTACATTTACTCTTTTCCTATTGTGGGGGATTTTATTTAGAAATAGCCTTGCCAACAGAAGTTGATGGCTTGCTAATAGCTGCCAGCTTCAGGCAGAATTGCCTGTCATTGATAGTAATTGGGCACCTAAGCCATTTCTGAACTATCACTTTGTTCACGTTGACTCAGCCTGTGAAATCCATTTTAAAAAGGCAGTTAGTTACATTGTCATGCTGCCAAAGCACACCCGACATGTTGAGTGATAGAATAACTTCTAGTCAGACCAAATTTATACAATTACTGAGACTACTTTACCGCTTTCTGTCAGATATGTGCCTTGCCTTAATGCTACTTAATGACATTTAATAGGTATTTGTCAAATGCACTGAACTCATCAGGTCCAGTTCTGCTTTCAGCAACAGTTAATACTTCTTATTGTAGGTTCTCCATGGGGATTTGGCTGGATTAGTCCATCCTTGTCACCGCTCAGCCCAACAGCAAGTCATCTCTGGCAGTTTCTTTGACATAACTGTCTTCTCCTATTGTCTTTGCAAACCTATTTTCTCAGTTCCTTCTGTCTTTTAATTCTGCGTGAGAGAAAAAGAGTGACAGATTGGGACCCTACAGATTTCTATCAACACTGTATGTGCCTGTTCTCGTCATTACTTTACCTCTCCTGCTTAAGAAAGACTTTCTTTACGTGAGATTGCGTGAGTCAAGCCCACAGGTGAATGTAATGGATAGAATTGAACAATCACAGAGTGCAACACTAAACCATTACTAGGCAATCGATGAAATTCACAAGAGGATGTAGGTTTCTGGTTGTGGTAGGTTTTTCATTGCGTCAGGCGGATGTAGTTACTCTGTGATGAAGCTAATAGACAGGAGGGAGCATACAAATGAATCCATGTTGCTGTGCTTAAGGTAATAGGAAGCCTTGACTTTAATATTTAATACAAGAGAGCACATATTTGTATGATTCATAACAGGCACAAAAAGAAAACGGAGAGAGACATGTTCTGCCCTTTGGCTGTGTATCACCTCCGTAGATCCTCAAATGTCAGGAAGTGCAAAGGTATAAAAAAAGGGGGAAATTAATTTACAAAATGGGAAGAATCGTTGTAGCTTTCAGCTACATTTCTGAGCTTGCCGACACAGAAGATGTTTTAATGGTTTTTTCCCCCCCTCGCGGATCAGCTCTCATTCCTCTCCACTTGCTTTCATCCTATAGCTACTCCTATATAGTATGTGTCATTTTTGTGTGAAGCTGACCAAGACTGTGTCAGCTCCTGATTGAACTCATCAATTATTTAGCTAAACGCAACACACTGACCAAAAGGACCCACTCCTTCCACTGACTTTACCTGGAAGCGGCTTGATGAATGATTTAGAAGTTCCCTCTGGTTCTGCTTGGCCATAGACCTGCGCAATCACTTTCCGTTCTGCTATGACTGGCTTTGCGTCTTAGGTGGCATATCTAACTTTACCTAACACATACATCATCCTTCTTTAGTCTGCTTCAACTTCCTCAAGGGATTTACTTTCATTAACCCAGCCTTGCAAAGCAAAGCGTAATCTTATGTCTTTGCAGTGATTCAGATGGGGGTGTTTAGACGGAGGGTTTATGTGTAGCCACCAGGCAGTGGTAGCCTGAGCAGCAGTGCTGTAGGATTAAACAGAAAGAATATAGGTTTGATAACGGATGTGAGTGCTGTTCCAGAAATGATAAGGAGGAGAAAAGCATACTTCAAATGTGCCTTCCACAAAGCCCCACCTGGAGATTAGAGAAGAAGTTGTTTATGGCGTATACTGGGATACGCGACCATTGGGAGGTTCACAGATGATATCAGCGTGGGTTTCTGTGGCATTAAATAAATACATTCAAAGCGCAGACGGATTTGTTGTAGTTGGGTGTCAACAACAAACGTGGCAGGCAGCACAGTGCGGCCTATTTGTGTCATGCACGGAGGAGACCGGCGCATATCAGCTACCCAGAGACCTCAGCAGCTGTTGCTGTTAGGGACAGAGCGCACACGTATACAGACGCTTATGTTCAATGTAAACCTCAACCCACACAACATTTAATGTGCTCATATCACCCTGATCTACTAGTGTTTCAGTTTTATTTTGCGTTTGAGATCTTTATTATTGCCATTTAGGCCTTTCCATTGTAGTTCATTGTTCTGTTTTCTTTGTTGTAGCTAGGTCTGGTCTCATTGGTTCATTGCTTTGTGGATTTCAGCTTATTATCCAGTTTTTTTTATTTGGTAACAATCTAGTTATCTTTGCGTTTGCAGTAGCTATGTTTCCATTGACCATATAAATGTGCAATTTGACATTTTGAAAATAAATTTGCTTAATGGAAACACAAAACCTCGTTTTTCAGTTCATTTCAAAGTTTTGACTCTAGGAGAAGCTGGTTTATTTTGCAAAACTGCAATGGAAACACTCTTATCGCATCACATATGTCACATGATCAACAACTGGATGTTGCCACTGGTGCAAACCACGAAGAAGATGAGAAGGGATTGGAGGATGATGGCGCAATATGTTTTTCAATGACTTATCACGCAAACAAAGTTATTCACGTGTGATTTTAATAGCGTTTCTTAAAATCACACGTGAATTTAACCTGTGTCGAAATTGTGTTTTTTTGACATTCACAGAATGTTGTGAACATTTGTAATGGAAACGCAGTTACTGTGTAGTAGTCTTCCCCTCGTCTTCCTGCTCTCACTCTACCACATCTATTCTACATTCCTCCTAATTAAGCTAACCTGTTTCCAATGTCATTCACCCTCCTGGTCTATTTAAGTATTTAAAGGCCTATCTTTTCCTGTTTTCTTGCTCATCCAGTTTCCATGTCCTGTGTTAAGATCTTGTTTTTCAGTTATTCTCTTTATTTTCACCACTATTTTTATGTATTTGTCTCCTCTTTGAGACTTCACAACATGACACAATGTCCAGAGCATCCCCAAACGTGGTTTTAATTTGTATAATAGTACAAAATGTTGCATGTAAAGGATGTTTTTATGGCCAGAATTCTGAATTCTGCATTCATTGGGAGAGTTTTTTTTTGTTATATGTAGGGTTCAGTGATTACAACTGTGCAGGACTGTGTAAATGAGCGATAGTGACAAAGCCAAAATTGGATAATGAGTTTTCAGCTGTCTGAGATAATTACCTGTCTGGTAATTCAGTTTGAACCAATGTCTTATTGTTTCCAATTATAGGAACAGGTAGCTGTCAAACTGAGCATTAATTAGAGACACTACAAGAGGGAAGAGTCCAAGTTAGGCCTTAGCTCCTGACACCTGGTTAGCATCTATCCCCAAAAGAAAACGAAAAACACAAATGAGACTGAAAGCAGAAAGTAAGTCGGCGTGACGAGCACAGAGAGGTCAAATCAATGGTGCACAAATTCAGCATCCATGCTTTTCCCAGAACTTGGCAAAGAGAAAATTGTAACCACTGGTGTAGAAAAATACAACTTCCCACAGGCCCATCTAGTATTGATGCCTGTGTGTGTTTATCTCCCCACTCTATAGGCCAGTAGAGGATGCGTTTTGTATTCTAATCCAAAAGTATAATTTATGGGCTGAGTGCAGTCGTTGACCCACTCGGAATAGATATTGACGAGGCAAAACCTGAGTAAACCCACTTCTTCCACAAGTGTTCTCATCAGCGGACACCAATCAAAGCACTTAGCAGTGATTTCACTAGCTACCAGAGCCATATTATGTCAACCACACTCATCAACAATATTGACCAGTTTATTAGCTTCTCCTAACTGATGCAAATACATTTGGGATGGATTAGTGGACGGAGCCTAAAGGATTCTGTTGCACCACAAGGAAAAGTAAGAGATTCTCTCACGTTTAGCAAATCAGTTTGATGACAGGAGCTTTATGACTTGGTTTTAACAGAACAGGCCCAGTCAGCGAAAACACTCAAATAGGCCATGAGGCTCATTTGGTACAAAGGGACCAAAAGGGTGCCAGAAATATCCCTTAACATGACCACCAGAATCCCGAACTATTGATACAAAGCAGGGTGGAACCATGTTGTTGTTCTTTCCTTTTAAACTTGAACTTAGTACCTGACCTTCACTAAAGCAGATTAATTGCATTTGGTGTCTTTCAGTTGCTGGAGTCCATCCTAGCTCGCAAAAAGCATAGGCTGTGTTTTAATGAATTGGTGTCTTCTTGCCTTTGCAGCGGGGTTAAAAAGGTCACGTCCTTCTTTGTTCTCAAGGGTGTTTTGCTCCCCGAGGCAAAGCCGTCCGCTCGTGTCGGTGAATTTAATGAGACTATATTCAGTGATTTGGTCGACGCCACCTTATTGTGGGTTGCTGTACAGGTACGAGGCAATTTCACCAATGGGTCACCGAATTTGGCCCGATGGTGAAATTACCAAAGCAGTCACCCTTGGAGGCAACGGCTGTCGTTCAGACTCACACGGCTTTTTTTTTTTTTTTCTTTTCTAAACACGTTCAAGCGCAATACATTGGGGACAACCGATTAGCCGGGTCTTATTAAATTAGATCAGAGTAATCGCTGTCTTATTGTTTAAATGTTTTCTCTTTGGAGTAAATAGAGTGTTGCAGATTAAGTGTGTGTGCTGAGACAGTGTTTATTTACCCTGCTGAGCATATGCTTTATATGCTAGAGGGATTTTGAAAGTCAGCATCAATGTAAAGTTTGGCTTGAGGATCCATGGGGCTTGGGGGCGTTCCCGTTCAGTGCCTGTATTCATATTTTAGATCAACCCATCAACTTGTCAAAAAGTGTGTGGGAAAATGGAGGGAAAAAAACTTTTTAGATTAGTGCAAGTTAATTTTTTTTTTTAACATTTCCTCAGACTGTGATGCAATTTCAGTGCAGACATCCAAACAGACGGGCATGAAACTGCAACAAACTATCTTCATTTCAGAGGTTGATAACACTAAACATTTTTCGTGTTTTCTTCTGATCCTTTGAGTTCTGTTTACTGGTAAATACAGGGGATTGCTAAAGCAAACACACATTAGTGTATTTTACTAGAATTTTATGTAATAAATTAATAAAACATTTTTAAAAGTTTTTACTTTCGAAACACCCAGAGGTGCATGCATTTGCACTTAGACTATTTGAGTCAAAGTTTTATAAAACCACATTTTGCTCCAATCACAGCTGTGAATTTTTGGGATATATGATATATTTCTACTAACTTTCTACACTTAGACACTAAAATCTTTACATGTTATAAAGTAGCTCAATGTTTGAGCTACTTTTTTTTATGTAAAAGTAGCTCAAGCATTGTCATATGGGATGGAGAGCAATTCTGAACAGGAATCTTTGATTGGGTTTAGGTTTGAACTTGGACTGGAACCTATGAATATGAATCATGTTTCCAGCTAAACTACAAATTCAATGTTGTTGTATGACTTTCTATCAACGATTAATGTATTTTTCCATAAAGAGCCCATTTGCGGAGAGCAGCACTACAGGCTTCCACATACTCTGGCATACTGTGTTCTGTGAACTGTGAGGACTTGGGGTGGATGGTCGAGATATCATAGTTATGGGTGCCAATTTCCTACATTTCTCATGAGGAATTCCTTCATTTTCCACAATTGTCAATGAACAAGGAAGAAGAGTTATTTTACCTGTTAGTTTGAAAAAATAAGGTAGTATTAAGCCTCTAAGCCAGACTGGGGATGTAGACGTTCCCCTACTGCTGCCTTCCCTACAGTTGGCGTCACTATATATTAGACTGAGAATACAAATTGATCTATTCCTAAACTCACCTTGGACATTACTTGACACGCTGCTTTAAACTTCTCCACAACTTCCTCCCTGACACGTCTGGTGTGTTTTATGGTTTTCCTGGTGCTGTTTTGTTTTGTTCCCCCCCCTTAAAGTTCTTTAGCAAACTTTTAAGGCCTTCGTAGAACATCGCTTATTCTTCTCGGCGCTTTAAAAAATTCCAGGCCATAAATAGGTCATGTTCTTCTGAAAACCAACCAGCCTCCCTGGAGCTCCCATAATGACCTCCTCGAAGTCCAATTCAGCAATCTGTCCTGAGGCAGTTTTTATTATTTGTAAATAAATTGAATGAAATAATAAATGTAACGGCCCTGTATAATTGGTCTCACTCTCCACACTTCTGCCTCCTTGGTTTTTTTTTTCCTTGAGTGCACTGCCCACTGTGTATCCTCCACCTCGCCCTCCAGGGGAGGTGGAAGCGCTGACAACAGAAATAGGCACTCATGCATCACCAGTCACACAGCCTTCTTTGCTCCTCCTTTCTCTCTCCTTCCTTTCTTTTGTCTTTTTTCTTTTTAAAACACAGGAACAGATGTTAACCCTTTCGAAGCTCTGCAACAGTCCGCCGCCTTGCGACTCCTACGCCGTTTTCCACATCTTTGACGCCAACTGTCAGTTCTGACGCAATTTAACCTGGTAGCAGCTGTAGGAGCACGCACGTCGGTGTCAGCTGAATTGGACACGCAATTCGACGGAGATCTTCTGCTCTGTTCTTTTTCCCAGCCTCCAGTCATTTTTAGTTTTCAGCTGCGTTAGCGCGCTAGCCAGCATCTCATCCGTGGACAACAAGAAAAGCCTTTGAAATTATCCAGATACGCATGAAATTGCAATTGTTTTCCTTTCTGCCCACTCTTCTCCTCTGCAGCGCGTTTGAGGAAATTCCACTTGGCAGTTTTGCGAATTCCTGCTGACATAAACACTCCCCGACGACGGAACGGGGAGGAAGAGAAATAAAGCCGGGTTTAACGTCAAACCTCGTTTCATCTGGAGCCGAAAGCAGAAAGTCGGCGAGCGTCTGCCTTCCAGCCAAAGTTTACCAACCTCGCTGGCTCAACTTTCTGCTCGTCCTTTTCCCACTGTTGTTACAAACAGATTATGTAAATTCCTCACAGGTGGTGTTTTTCTTCCGCAGAGGCTTTAATTTAACACTGGCTGCAGCTCCCTTGTACGGTTTCCTAACTGGTTTGCCTGTCCTCTGCTGTCACTGAGATTTATGGAGAAATTCCAATTATTTTCAATTTCTCACCTGCACTATAGCCCGTTTCTTTGAATCGTCACCACTGACCCCAAGCAAATCTGGTTTATACATCAGAATCTATACATATATGTCATACTCTCGCTTGTTTTTGTTTGTGTAAGGTCCAAATGTGACCCTGCTTTAAAGTAGCAAACAGTTTGATAATGTCTGAATGATGAATGGCAAACATTATCGTAACACACCAATATAAATTGCGGCTTTCTCTGTCTTTGTTCTGTTTTCTGATAATCCTTTTACTGATTTGCAGTAAAACTGTGGCTCTCAAACTGTTTTATAACTTTTCTTTTGACCTTGATTAAGCCAGAGAAGCCAGTTAGATGAGTAAAAACACAGGAAAACAACAGACTACCAATGTCTGGCCTTAGTTGCGTGTTTCTGCAGAAAATGACATTGTGAGAGGATATTGACCCAGGTGATGCATTCTGATGTTTTATCCAACTAATTAATCCTCCCGGGGGTTGGAGGCTGTTTAAACACAACTCACAATCTGCTGGAGGAGGTTTTACACCTTTTTTTCCAAATGTTATCTCTTGAAACTGTTTTTTCATATAATTTTTGCACTTTTAATTTTGTTTTTTTTAATTTCTGTCATAAAACTTGATACCTACCCATCTACTGCACTGTTTTAAATGTGTGGGCCATCAGCCAATCAAATAAATGTTGAGGTACGTAATAAAAGCAGACTTCTCAGTGAGGTTTTTATCATTCCCTGGATTGCTGAAAGCTGTCGTGCATCATTGAAATGTCTGCCTACGAAAACCATGTATAACTTATGAGTGTCCTGTGGCAAAAATTATGTGGCATTTAGCAAAGAAGGTCTGCTCCGGGTCTTAATCTCAAGAGGCAATCTCTCAGGCTAGATTCACTTTTCTGCACCATAAATGTCAAGATTATGGTTTACCACCAAGCTTGACTTGATCACATTGTGTGGTGTTTCTTTATTTACTTTTTATTTATAAAGGCCAGTTGCTTATATCCTCTGGTTAGATGCTACCTTTCCTTACTTTTTAATTCAATCAGTTAAGTAGATTATAGCCATGTCTTGAAGATAAAAACATCCACACAGGACAAAATCTAGGTCTTTGATGTACGATATCGGATTTTTGGTCAATATGTGATATGCCGATATACTAAATCTCATCTGGTCGATAACCGATACCAATACCGATATTTTTTTCCCTATAACTACTTACTGAAACTATATGGCTTTCTCTATTGTGGAATTAAAATACTGCATTATCTTTGTCAATTTAGCCTGCCCCCAGAAGCAAATGCTAAAACCGAGGCTGAAAATGATGCAACACTTTCAACTTGCATTGTGTTTAATATCAAATGTATTCATGACATTTTCTCTCTCTAAGACAATGACAACAATCAAACAGTGCAAATTTGACGCTGTGCTGCTGAAGGCGTCATTGTCATATAAAAATAACATCTTTTATATCGGTAAGTTACATTGACGGAATGGCCGATGTCCTATATTAAATTTTGCAGCTAAAATCAGCCGATACCGATACCATGCTGATAATATTGTCCATCCCTAGTAGATTACATGAACTTTTTTCAAACAGCTATATAATACTGAAAAGGACCCCCTGTTGTAGCCTGCAATATAAATATCAGTGCAAGATAGATCACACCTGTTTATTTAACAGATATGATTAAAGTCCAAGTGGGTATACCTTCGCAATTAATCTTTGTGACTTAGATATCATGTGGTAAAGGAGCTTTCAAACTTAATATGTAAAAGGCTACCAGCCCTGTTTAGTCCATGTTAATCGTACTGTAGTTTGTTTGACTAGAAAGTCTTGCTCATTTGGGGAGGTGTGAATGTGTAATCGAACTCTGATGCGACCCAAAAAAGCTCCATCTGGTTCAGTTCAAGCAAACTCTGGTGCGGTTCGAATGCTTGTGATTACCAACTTAACCAGAGAGTGCTCCAAAAGCAGGAAGTGGACTATCACGCAAGGAATTATGGGTACATACAACCAAAACAAACACATGTGCCCAATGGCAGCTGGAGAAATGACTCGTGGTGTTTTGCCAGAGTTGAAGGAGAAATCCTACACCTGCTAAAAATCTGACTCTATTTCATTTTTATTTCCATTCCGTGAACACGGAAGTTGCTCTCAATGTCTTCTTCAGAGGTTTTCACGTCATTTCCTTCAGTTGTTCTTGGTGCAGCGCCACCACAGGCGGGGGTGGAGGGGGGGACAGTGCAGTATGGAAGTGAACACCACCGGCTGAAAATCTAACAAATGTTACCAGACTATTAGGTGTGAAAACACTTTTAGAAAATGTATATTTTTCATATAATATAAACAATGTTGCACATACCACAGCTATGTGTTAATGTCACTGGCTTTTATTTTTTTGAGGACATAAAAATTCCTCATTCCTCTTCATCAATTTGGTGGTTTACAGCTCTTTTTGCTTTCTCCTTTCCGCCTCCAAAGCAGCCACAATAACAACCCAAGCCTAATAATGATTCCTAATTGGGAGCAGTAATTGGAAATAGCAACTTCATTAGTGAGTGACAGCAGCAGGTGATAAGATGGGGGAATACTGTGTAGCCAGTGATGCTAGAAACTCATTATCTGTAATGCACGCCCCACTCCTTAATTATTTGAGAGGATCTTCACACTCTTCACATTCCTAGCGCTCTCTGTGAACATGGATCCTTTAGTAGTTTCTTTAAAGGGGGTATTTTGGTGACGGGGGTTGGGTGGGGGCCAGGGGGAGATCTCTTTTATCTGTGTTTGAGAGGTGGATGGCCTTGGGATGAAAGCACTAAAACGGAAGGCGAGCCATAATGAGAATCTCGGCACTGCTCGCCCTTTGATGCAAAGAAGATGCTGCTATCTATATTTCCGTTTTGTGTGAGGGTTTGCCTCGCCGCAGACTGCCACAGCTGTTTGATTTTTATTACGGACGACGTTACTCGCCATCGGTTTCCATTAGCAGCCTTTTCTACCAGTCAAATGCAAAATGTCACCGGTGGTGATACCCGTTTCAATTTAGAACGTACCCAAAAAGTGTCCCTAGCGCTAACAGGTCTGGTTAGAACTCCGAGCGTTGCCTGCTCATGTCGTGTGTCGCGACACAGCACAAAAGGAAATAAAATCCGACCCCTACAAGCAACAGACTTGACCCCTCAGCAGAGCGTGATTAGTTCACAATAGCTGACGGTTATTAGCTTTGAGGCTGGTTATAGACGACGGACGACAGTGATGAAAAGGTGAGAGGGTGAGGACAAATAAAGAGTACTTGAGCATAGTAATAGCATTGTCAATGCTAATGCACTGCTCAGAGACAGCCAAAAGGAAGGGGACGAAAAGGAAAATTGAAAATGTGCAAGAGATGGAAGAAAACTGAGATTGTGGCGGCTTAATGACGGTGCCTAGACGAGATCACAGTGATTGAGAAAAGAGTTACGATTAAATCTTATTACATGGAATTGCGTTAAGATCAGAGGGAGAACTGAGAGCAAACAGTGTGGGTGAAGAGAATCTCCATTTCTGCTCTTGACTAAAGATTAAAACTGGAATTTAAAGGCATGTGTCACTGGTAGTGTTTCCACAAGACCTTACAAATATAAAGTATAAGCTTAGATGTAATTATCAAGATCCCTACTTATTATAAAATAGCAAGGAGATTGATCAATGTGTTATCTATTGTATGTCAGGATAAGCATAGAAAAGGAAAATGTGAATGAAAAAATATTTATATTTCCCTATATTATTATTCCATCCATCTATGCTTTGTTCTAGGGTGTTTCCAGACCTGATGGTCCGGAAGACTTGATGTAATCTGAGACCAAAATTGCAACATTTTCTACATTTTCAGCTGTTTCAGTTTGCTTCTACACTGCTCTGTGTCAAACAAACCAAAAACTTTGAGGACCTGTTTTGCCTCCTCTCTCCTGAGGTGGCATTGTACCAAGAACCTTAAGGAAACAACACGAAAACATCAGAAGACAAGACTGAGCGCAACTTCCTTCTTCACGAAATATGAATAAAAATGCAACGGCGTCAGATTTTAGCGTTTGTAGGATTTCTGTTTTGTCTTTTTTAAAAGACTGCAAATCATTTCTCCAGCTAGTGCTAGACATAAGCATTTGTTTTGGTTGTATTTATCCAGAATGCCCTGCACTATAGTCAGTGTCCTGTGGTCTCTGGCCTGCTTGTCATTCACATACACATTTGAAATGCACCAGAGTTCACTTCAGTTGACCAAGACCTAGGTCTGTAGGCAGACCAGAGTTTGCTCTTTTGGTCCGCATTAGAGTTTCATTACACATTCACACCTCTCTAAATAAACCGGAATTTTTAGACAAATGGATTAGAGTTCAGTTAAAGCAGAGTTTACATGTTCTTTGTGCATGTGTTTCCTAATAGTCTAAAACATGTCTGTTACGGTAAACTGGCCTCACCGAATTGCCCTTGTGTGTGTGTGGATGGTGGATGGATGTTTGTGGCTTTATGACGAACTCCGACCTATCCCAGGTGTACCCCTCCTCCCAATGACCGCAGGAGAAAGACACCAGCTCTCCTATGACCTTGTAAAGATTGTAGTACAAGAAATGGACGGATAGGACTGAGAGCTCTTGAGGATTAAAACGGAATAATTCTGTTGACATGGAAACCATGGGATGGGTCCCTGTTTGTCTTCACTCATTTCTTCAGTTGCTTTAATATTGTGACATTGATCTCAAACGGAAGAGTCTTGCTATCTGAAAGTTGTGTTTTCAATTCCAGCTCCTCTTTCCAATCTGCGTATCGGTGTACAGCCGTGTGCGTTCGAGAGTGTAACTGGGCGAATTCAAATTCAGTCCGTTTACTATTTACCGCAGCATTTCACTGAGGCACTCCAGCATCTCGTGGACATCCGCCAACGTGAGATGACTGACAACGTCACACTCGCTGCCGGGATCGGCCAAAACAGCAGCGCTACATCAGAAAGAGAGAGGGAGAGAAGGAGCTGTCGCATCCATACTGTTTGGAATTCAAATGTCTCTCTGACTGGAATCAATACCGCATGATAATGGCGCATCGCTTGATGAGAAGATGGTGCATCCTGATGCGAGCGCCGGACAATCTGCATTTCTTTTAGAGATGTTTTTGATTAACTTAATCTCTTTCAGTTGCATCTTATCCTGCAGTATTTTTGCTTTCTCTTGAAAGCTAAAAAAATAAAAGAGAAATCGAAGGTGGCATGTCCGACTGGGTCGTAATGTTCTGATTCGACAATACGAAAGAACGGCGGAGAAATCAAATCATACAACTGCTTTGGGTTGTACGAAAGAGGGGGAAGTGTGTAAATCAACCTCTAGTCATTTCTGGGAAAAGCAATAATATCACTATAATGCTCCTGTATCAGGTTTCTCAACACTGTAATACTTATGGGCCTTTAAGGCTATCATTTGAAAGCTTTCCATTATGCCACGGCAATGAGATGGCTTCGCTGTTCTCCGTCCAACTTTTTGTTATTTCCTCCGTACGTGTTTCTGCACATTTTCTTCTTGAAATTTCAAATTTCTTTGACATTTCTTGTTAAAGACTCCCAACACAACAGACCCCAGCATTCAGTTCTGCATCCATTTCATCCGGAGCAGCCGAGCTTTACAACCGACACCGGCGGTCAATCAAACAAAAAACTTGAAGACAGCCCTTTAGTGCCATTGATCGACCCACCGTGCAGAATGTGCATAAATAACCCCCGCCCCACTTCTCTGCCTCCCCATACATCACGACCCGATGCTCCATTAGAGATGGATGAAACTTGGTCTGCATTACAGATACTGAATATTTCTGAGGATGCTTGCTCTTCTGATTAATGGCTTCATAAAACGTCCGCCGCCACCCCTCATCTTTAGGCAGCGCTTCAATCACCGAATGCTGTCGGATCAGCCTCAGACTTTGGGAAAAAGTAAAGCCCCAACCTCCTGTGTGTGTGTGAGAGTGTTTGTTTTTGCATCGACTACATCCCGTGATTGCTGACGAGAGCGAGGCCATCTGGCTTACCCCTCTATTTCGGTTCCTTTTTCTCCAAAGCTCATCCGTCAACGTTTCCTTCTTCGCTCCTCCCCTCTAATCTCTTCTTCATCCATCCTTCCTTACCTGTTTTCGCTGCTCGTCCCCTGCTCGTCCGGCTACCTAAAGTGTCGGCTGCATTGTAGTGAAACACTATTAATTACCTTGTCATCCCTCGACAGTTGGCTGCGACAGGTTTTAGATCAGCTCTCTGAGGAGGTGGGCGGACACCAGCGCTAAATTAAAAACCTGGGAGGGCTTGTCATAAACTGTCACTGCTATATTTAATGAAAAGTCCCAAAAGAGGCGTGAGTGTGTGCATGTGTGTTTTGTCTTTGTATGCACGTGTTTTACTGTGGGATAAGACAAGTAGAAAGAATTACAAACAGATGGGCTGTAGGAGGAGAATGGTGTGGGAGACCAGCAAACAGCTGGTGGTCATATGGCCAGAGGTCTGGAGACAAAGAGAAATGAGGGCAGGATGTGTGCTATAATCAGCAACCGGCGTGGATCAGAACAGCAGCATGTGTATTTAAAATACGGACAACATCTGCTGGCTGTGCCTCAGGAGTGTACCGGCTCTAACTTAACTCTGGAACAACTTTGGACTCATGTTTCTGTGTCCACCAGCCCAGGAGCCCAAATAAGGTGATTCAAAACCATTTGGTTTTATAGCGCCTCGCGGACGTTTTTACTACAATCTTTGGAATAGTTTCCCCATTCACGTTAGACCTGCTCATACTTTGGATCAGTTCAGGGGACGTCTTAAAGGGGCAGTATTATGAATTTTCCAGGCAATTTTAAAGCATAATCAAGTAACTATGTTACTTTCAGTTGTTATAAAAATGCTACATATCAAATATGACTTCAAAGAAATTTTACTTTGTAATTTAATACCTGGTAATCGGACCTCTGTCTTCTTTAAAAACTCCTGGTTTTTCTAAAGCTCCGCCTTCATGACATCATCACAACATGACTCCTCTATTAACGCTTTAACAACTTTTTTTCTAGCATTTCACTGAACAGTAGCTCCTATAATGAGCTCAGTAGTTCCACCAGGTTTTTGCTAATTGCTGCTGGCTAGTCTGAAGGGGCTGAGGGAACTGCTCTGTGAGGCGGAAGCTCTTCTTTCTTTATCTTTTCTTAACTGCCTTCCTCTTCTCACTTTTTCTTAAAAACTACTTCTGACGTGGGAAATGTTCTATTTTATTGTTGACAGATTCCATCACCTGAACGTCTACATGCCATCATAGCTGACGTCTCATCTTTAATTGTGTTACAAGTCCAGTTCCTTGCCTTAGCCCTGTCCTGACAAAGAGATGGAGATTTATCTCTCACATTCAACGCCATTCTGCTTCACCTAATGGAAGAGCTTTGTCGCCTGTCCCTGTGACAGAACCCCATGTTCTTCCTTCTGGTGAACTGTCTGTTCCAAAGCGAATGGCTCCAGCTCTATGGGACGTGTCCAGCGTTTAAACCCAATCCTGACTTCTGTTTGGCTCTGCAGAGTGAGTCTGGAAGCTTTAGGCTGAGAGGAGCTGGCCTTGGTGCTGAAACCAGGATGTTTTTTTTCCCCCCTCGAGTTCTATCGCACTGATTTCACTTTCTAGCCTTTTTTTTTGTCTTATTTGCAAATGTTCCATAACTCCAGCCAGTCACAGTATTTCCTTCTAGATTGATTTGCTTGGCATTCTCACAATTAGTGTGCTATAGATTTTAGAGGTTTTCTGAAAAGGTCAGCGCTCCCACATGAAGGTTCAATGAAAAGTTATGAATTAGACGCTATTTTCTTTGTTCTGCTTCATTTAGCAAAAAACAGAAAAAGTATTCCTTGTAATTTTCTGCCAAAAAAACAAAAGGATGTTTTTGTTTTTCAAAGAAGTTGTCAAAAGTTGTGTTTAGTCATTGAGCTCAACCTGGTTGTGTTAATCAATCAATCAATCAGTCAGTTAAGTTTATTTGTACAACACACATCACAAAATCACAAAAATACAGACATATAACCAACATATTGTCAACAGGTGAGAAACCAGCGACTAACATTAGATTTTTGACGAGAGCTATCATCAAAATCAACAATACACGTCGAACATGACTCACAATGTTCCAGTTATCCCACAGAATTACAAAAAATCTATTTTTTGGAGTTGTTTATGTTTTTTCAACTGAATTAGGATTTTATTTTATTTTTTTGCACCACTGAATCCTAAAATGACATCCATTTTTCTCAATCAAGTTAGGTTTTTATTTCAATTTGATTTAGACAAATCCGATCTTCTGACTAAATTGATTCCATTTTTGTGACATCATCAGTTCATTTTTGTTAATATTTCTCGTCCAAAAAAGGTTTTAGGAGAAAAAAAAAAATTGTTTTCTGACAGAGTGAATCAATTAAATCTTACAAACTTGTATTTCTGTAAATTGTATAATAAACGCTAATAGGGCACTAGGGTAAGTACATGTGAATTGAACATTACGTCTCCGTCTTTTTCCTGTCCTGATGGAATCTCTCCTCCTGCTCGTCACTCATTGATCAGATTCTCAGGAAACTGATCCAGATGTGAGAACAAGTCCTGCATTTTGATGCTCATGTTGCTCCGTAGTTCAGAAAGTTGACCTGATTGAGCAAAACCAATGTGATTTTTGGATTGAGCACATCAACATGACCCTAAAAGCTGAAGACCCCCAGACAATTTTTTGGCTGTTGACCAGTGTTCTGAAATCTAAACAGGTGGTTTTTTTTTACACTTGATTTAAAGGAACTCAGTGTTTATGTTGGTTTTAATGATAACTACAGTAGCATCAACTAGTACTCCATTTCTAAGCCTAACATTGGCAGTGAGACTTCATCAGGACGGGTCTGGTGCTTATAGCCCCACAAGCTAAGAGAAGAAATGCTTCTGAGGGTAACAAAGGTGAGAGAGAGGGAAAATCTGCGGCCCTATCTTTGGGTACCTTAGCTTCCACTTCTCTCCTGCTCGCCTCACTGGCTTTTAATCGCTGAAGCCAATTTACTAGGAGAGCAAACCACATACACACATACACACACACACACACACACACACCCGCATACTGGCAAGAAATGAAACCATCTCACCTCTTCATCACACACCTAGCCCACAGTGCGGCGCCTCTCCATCCTCTCTTCCATTCTCCTCTCCTCCATCTCCCGGCACATCAAAGGCCTGGAAGAGAATTGTGAAGCCCCCCATCCCCCATCCACACACACACGCACACACCCCCTCAAGACCCCCTATTGGTTGCCTCTTTTCCTCCCCACCCTTTGTTTTGTACTCCCCCTCCTCTTTCCTCCCACTTTCTGTGTTTCTGGCTCGTGCCGGCCTCGTGAGTCCAGGGAGCGGGAGGAAAAACAAAAAGCAGATGAATAAATTGCATAAACTGAAATGATATTAAAGTAACAGAGGAAGCTGATGAAGCCTCCACGATCAGGTGGAAAACACTCCAAAGACACGTACCACTTTTTGGAATTCTGTTTACATGAAGGTTTCTCATAACTCCCTGTATTACTCTCCTCTCTTCTCGCCGGGAACATCTGTGCGAGCGAACGGTGAGAGAACATTTGTACAGATGGGGGTTTGCTTTGCCCGAGGCGCTCTCGCTCTCTCTCTCCAAACGCAGGGGTGGCGGTGTCAGGGGTTTGAGGCAGTAAATAATTCAGTGTCTCGCGGCACACGATGCATACACACTGAGACGAGAACCAGCTTCATTTGGTCTCCCTCAGGAATGACAGACGGTTTATTTCCCTTTAATGTGTTTGTCTTCAGTCTGCCAGGTGTTGGCCGTACGGTATCCTATTGTGTTGATTTTAGAATACTGTTGCTAGTTTTTGGAACTGTAGATGGCTTAGCTTCACCTTATTTGCAACATCTCTTACACCAAGATTCATTACTGAAGTCAAATAATCAGAATCTACTTCATGTTCCATGATCCAGATACAAGAGCAAAGGCGCTTTTTCTGTCATGGTTTCTAGATTATGGAATAAACAGCCTTCTTTGTTTGTTTTTTTAAATTTTGTACCAAAATGTTTATTATTTTAGCACAAAAGAGAAACATTACGCTGTAAAACATAACATTCTTACCTTGACGTTTCCCACCTGCCAGCCCGACTTCCCTTGCATTAACTATTCCCAACACATCACCGTCCACAGCAACACATGGGTCATCCCATTCCAGCCAGATTCTTCAGCCAGATTTTTCTTCCTTCTTATATTAGGTCTGACAAAACAATTATGATGTCAAAGGGACAGTATTTTGTACTGCTATTTTATAGCCCAATCAAGAAACTATTTTAACTTAATTTGTTAAAAAGATACTATATATATCAAATGCGACTTTTACCTAAAAATTCAACACCTTGAAATTGGGCCTCTGTCTCTTTAAGAAGCTCCTGCTCTTTCTGAAACTCCGCCTTCAGGAAGTTATTACAATATGGCTCCTCTATTAGCACTTTATCAATGTTTTTACCAGCGTTTCACTGAGCAGTAGCTAATATAATGAGCTCAGCAGATGTTCCACCAGGTGTTTGCTAATTGCTGCTGGCTAGTCTGAAGGAGCTGAGTGGGGGAGTTGTAGTGGAGGGCTGCTCTGTGAGGCAGAAGCTCGTAAACCTGGAGACTGCAGCTCTGAGGAGTTTTGCCCTCGAAGGCGGGGCTAGGCCCATCTTGGCGTTTTATATTTCTAAATGGTTGCCATGGAGATAAAAGGATTTTTCAAACATGCATAAATGAATCAAGGCAACAATACAAGTGTGTTTCTGATTAGTCTATAATGTGACATGTAACATGATGTAAAATTCAAAAAAGTCAATTTTATACAATACTGTCCCTTTTGTTTTTGCGATTCATTGTAATTGTTGTTAGTCATTTTATGAATGCTGATTGCTGTACTGCACGTTTGCAACCTCAGCTGTTTTTAAAAGTGCTTCATAAATAAATTAGACATTGGCGTTGAAGTCCGGCACCAACGACTAGCAGACAGATGCGAAGCCAGGCAGAAACACTCATTGTGTTTTTGTTTTTATCACTTCCTCTGTATTTCCTGCACACCTTCACCATTATTTTCCAGTTAACTGCTGGAAAAAGGCTCTGATGCATATTCAAATACCCTTACTGCAGGCAGCGCTGCTATGACACTAAATTACCTCCGTGTTTATTATTATCATCTCAGCATTTAATTGCATTCCGAAACGCCCCGAGGGAGCGGGGTCTACCCTTTTACTGTTGCATTCTAATGGCGGTATAGTTATTCTGTGTTTGCCATGAAAACACCAGCTCTCCCCCGGAAGACTCCACCTGACATTTAGCGTCGGTTGCCGAAGACATGAGAATAATGGGGGGGGAGGGAAAAGGTGTGTGTGTGTGGGGGGGAGGGGGAAAGGCTGTCGAATGATGTCGTTCTCTGGAAGGAATGCTAAATGTCAGAAGTGAACCGCGCCCTGAGCTCGAAAGTGAAAGACGCGAGGCGACGGACGGCAGCTGGGAAGTTCTCTGGCCGTTAATGAGGGTTGGTGACCTTGACCTACTCATTGACAGCTTGAACTGACCGATTAGAGTAACGACATCCTTCTTCTGGATGTGGGTTATGCCGTTGCAGAATGCTCGCCGTTTGTACGGACGTCTTATTCATTTTCAGTTTTTAGCGGTTCGTTTAAGCCAGGGGTGCCCGAAGTCGGTCCTCAAGGGCCGGCATCCTGTATGTTTTAGTTCCCTCCCTGGTTTGTTAGAAGGCCTAAGAAGAACACTGACATGCTGACAAGGTTGTTAGTACTACCAGGTGTTGGTACTAAAACGTGCAGGATGCCGGCCCTCGAGGACCGACTTTGGGTACCCCTGATTTAAGCCCTTGTAAGTCAATGATGTTTAAATGTGTCCCAGCTGCAGCGTGCCAGGATCAAATGAATGTGTTCCCTCCTCAGTGTGCCTTTAGGTTCTGCAGTAGTCTGCTAATCACCTGTTTATTTAAGTCAGGTGTGCAATGGCAGAAAATGTCTAAAATATACAGAACAGTGAACTCTGAGAACCACAACCTTGGTGGAGCACCAAACATTCTGAATGTGGTTTTGTCGAGTGAGTTATGGTTTGTTCACATCAAACATGTTTCACACATCAGGCGCTTCTGGTTTACATTCAAGGTCTTATGTGGAGGCGCATCGAGGGCCCATTGCGGTACATTTTGAGCGTCTAGCGTGGTGCGATCTAAAGCCTTTGGAGCGTTTGATGCTTTTTGAGCGTTTGATGTGTTAAGCACGTCCAACAAATAGACCGACAACGGAAAACAACGGCTAGAGCAATTTTTGACACATCTGACTTTGAATGTAAACTAGACACACCTGATGCTCAAAACGCGTTTGGTGTGAACGCACCATCAAGTGTTTGCATTCATAGTGCACACGCTTCGAACTTGAAGCGTCGGACACGTTATCGACGTGCATAACCCGTTTGTTGTGAACACACACTTATGAAAGGGCCAAAAAGAAATGTTTAATAAATTCAGTCAGTAATTCAAAAAGGATTTTACATACTGTATATTTCAGTACCAAAATATTATGGGATTAATATTTATATATTTTTTTTACATTATTGTTTTCTTTAAAGCAGTTATCCAGCAAACTGAAGGTCTAAAAAAATTTAAAATGTACTTTTTAACTTTTTTTTCTGTACATACTTTGTCCTTGATTGTTTGCATAGAAAGGGATTGTTTTGTTGGTCTCTTTAGCCGCCTAACACAGCGCTCTAATTCACTCTTGCCTAAAATATCAGCGATGTTTCCGTATGTGTTTTTTTTCCCCCTTCTTTTAGCAACTTCAAAATACTAGATTTTGTTCTGGTCTTTGGTTAAAAGATACACAATTTTCCATAGTAAATGGAAAGTAAAGTAGAAATGCTAACATGAGGACTCAATTCAAACATGTTTTATGCAGAAAAATGACGCGTGAACAAGATCAGTACATATGATGAAATAAGATGTTCTTGTCTAGAGCTAAAAGACCACCTGAATATCATCTCGGCTGTCTTCATCACAGCTTACAGAGTTCCAAACAGAGATACAGTTGGTCAATATTCTCTTTATGTTCCCTCTGTAGTACGGTGGCGAAGATGATTGGGGGGAAGGTGAGCCAAACTTTACTGCAAAGCCATTACTTTAAGAAAAAAGCTTTCATAAAGTCTGGAGAAATACTGCGCAGTCGTTAAAAGCAAAATGGACACACAAACTGTGGCTTGAGACTTTTGTCCCGCACTTTGTAAATATATAAAAATGACGAGCTTTAAGAGAGCTGACTATTTCTTTTTTTTTGTTGTTGTAGTTGTGAACCTTTTGCTTAAAATTCTGATTTGCACTGAAACTGATGACTTGTCAACAAAAAAAATAAATAAAAAATGACAAAAAAAAATGGTGGGTCTCTTTCTCTGCAATGACGTTAAGAACTGTGTGGGAATTAAAATGCTATTTTAAGGAAATAATCGTATTATGATACTTTCCTTGCAGTCAAAAGTTTGAGAAAATTGAGCTTTGGTTCAGTCTCAAGCTTCAGAAACTTTAAAATGTATTTCAAAAAAGGCAAACTCTGAATTCCAAGCAGACAAAACATCTGAGAAAACTCAAAAAGGAAGCAAAAGGCGAACAGAAATTTCGTGTAAAAAGAGGCTTTTTTCCCCTGTGTCATGCAAACAACCTGAAATTCACAACAATTTAGGCATTTTATGTGCAAATTTATCCACCCCGGTAACTTAGTGAGCAATCTTTTTCCTCATATCTGGTGAATTTGCAGTCTTGTAAAATTAGGCCAAGCAGAGCCCTCCTCAACATGTGCAGAAGTTTTTTTTTTGTTGTTGTTGTTTTTTTTGCTTGAATACGACTTAATGCTGTGCACTGAATCCAACATGGCAACTCGTTGACAACTTAAACACAACTCTAGTGGAACAGGTTTGACCTCTTGATTTTGCCATAGTGGTTCAGTTATTGTGTGAAAATTACACCTACATTTTTGCTTAGATCATAGAAAATATATACAGTACAGACCAAAAGTTTGGACACACTTTCTCATTGAATTCAATGAGAAAGTGTGTCCAAACTTTTGGTCTGTACTGTATATATATTTTTATATTTTTTATCCATATTGCTGTTATGTAGAGACTGTACACAAAGATCTGTTATTATGGTATTAGTGCATGTTTTTAGCACTGAGTGGGATTTTCCCTCGACTTGGTGCTAACCCTTTTTGTTGCATCTAATATAGCATGTTTTAATGTGTGGCTGTGCATACATCCGTTTTTAATCTGAAATATGTTTGTTTTTGCTTTTTAGTCCAGAGACGGTTTTTGCAAACTTTTCATGAGGCCAAAGGTCATTAGGTCTTATTAAAATTCTGTTTTGGTCTGGCACACTGAGCAGGACCAGAAATAACAACTTTACTTGCCGTGATTATATGTTTGGTGGTTCTATTTTGTGTTTGTTTAGCATCTGTGCTCCTAAGTGTTGCAGTTCAGTAGGCGGAATCTCTGGTGTCTGTGGACATTTCTTCAAGAAAACATGAATAATAATAGTGAAGCTATTTTGTTACTGGTGGTTAATGGTTGGGTTAAGCCATCATTCCTCCTCCGGCACTTAAGTTTGCTGCTTGTAATCATAATGACAGTAGAAAAACCTTTGGTATGATGACCCACAAGTTGATACACATGGGTTTAATCGTCCAACTCTGGCAACTATTCTCTCCTTGTGATGTTTGCTTTTTATACATTAGAGTGCAGATAAAAAATCAGCGGCTTTCTGGTGGGTCTTATGACAACAACAAAAAAAAAAGAGTTATTGAAGAATCCTAACATTCATGAGAGAGTCCATTCATGAGATATAATCTCAACATTAGTCTGAGTCGAGCTGTCATTGGCTACAGCAGCAGAAGGAAGAAGCAAATGAACCATCTGAGAATAGAAAGTGCCTTATTAAGAAAAACAAAAATCCGTTGCCATTGATTACAAGTGATAGGTTAGGTTTTCATCTAAATGAACATTCTGTTTGAAACAATAACTCTCTCAGAGCCCAGGTCTTTCTGGTGACCACCTGTTCCCTCCTGACATGTGGCAGAGGCAGCAAGCGGCGCCCCTCCGTTGCTGCTTTGCATCTCGTAGTTTCACTGTGATTCTCAGCCCTCTGGGTAGTTGGCAGGACTGGTATTGAGTTGGATCGTGTCATATTTCATCTACATGTTACATTTAAAGGAGTTTTTGAAGTTTGTGTTTTTGACCACGTTGAACTTGGTCTGAAAGCGTTTGGGTTGGTCGCTGGTACGCAGTTCCACCCCCCCGCACCCCCACCTCGCCTCGTTGCTCACCTTGATGGCGTATCACTGCGGCAGCTGAAGCTTATCTGCTCTCTTTGCATACTGACGGATACACTTCTCCTACCCCCCCTTGCCTCCCCTTCCCTTGATTTCATCCTTCTCCTCCCCTTCGCTACCTTCCCATCTTTACGCCACTGTGTTACTAATCAGGGTGCACAGAACCAGACAGTTTGTTTGCAATTCGATAAGCAGGAAGGACCAGAGGGAGGATGGAGAGAGAGGTAGAGGCATTCTGGAAATATCAGCAAATTGGGTTTAGGGAGAGAAAACAGCAGGTATCTGATAGCACACAGACCCCGATTCTCTGAGTGCAGGCAGAGAAAGTAAAGCAGGGGGAGTGCATGAGTAATGATGGCTCTAACGAAGGAGGTGCATTCTCTCAGTCAGGATGTCTTCATCTCCCATCATGCCTCCTTGGTGCTCGAACAAAGCCGACATGAAGCGACAGCCGCGCGTTTCGCTGTCACTTGAAAGGAAGCCAAAAGTAGAGTTTGATGTGGATGTTTTGTTTAGGACAACAGGACATAACATCCACCATCTGCCACTTTTCGTCCGTTATACCTCCAGCCTCGCCGCATCTGCACAGATTTTGTCGGCGGGAAAATATAAAGTGGTGCTCCAATCCGCTTTTTAGCCTTCACTTTTGTTTCCAGCCTCCCTCCCCACTCTTACTTTTCTCCCTGCGCCTCCCTCGGCTGACCTAGATAGAAAAGGAAAAAACAAAAAGGCAGAGAAACGAGGAACCGTAACCTCAGCAGAATGGGGATGCTGGAGACTGGGCCTTTTGTTAGGCAGTAAGATGCACACGCATTGTTCCACTTCCAGATGGTGGTATTTATAGGAGAGGCACCTGTTCTTCCAAACATTGTGGTGAGAGAGAAGAAAAAAAACGGGTCAAGTTTGAATCTTTTGAGCAAAAACACTAAGATACACCTATTGTAGGTGCTTCAGCGAGGCAGTGTTTAGTAGGGCTGGGCGGTGAAACAACAACCACAGTAATGACATTAGAAAATGCATCTGATAGAGTTTTGATAATTTCACTGAACTCTAATTCAGAACCACATGGCATTCTGGGGCATGTAGGCAAAGGAAAGAAGGCCCAGCTAAGAAAGGCTGGTCTCATCAACTACCTCACTCTCTCTTTAAAAACAGCTTGTTGAGTAGCAGTTTCGTGTTAGCCCCAACATATTGAGGCAGAACAATGTGGACTGAAAGCAAAGGTACGTTTTTGCGTTGGCGGACTTGGCGACACGCTGACTCACACAGGAATCTGCTCGGCAGGAAGCAGTATTTACATCAAACTGTTTTTTTTGTGTGACACCGACTTACGCTCAGAGCCGGCACAACTGGTGGTAAGGACGCATTGCGCGACCGCCCGGAAACGTGCCCAGAGGCCCAACTGACTCATCAGACTTGCTTGTACCATGTTGGATTGTGGGAAATGAAGGAATTTGTCCTGAGAAGATGTATGCAGTCGGTACACGACTATGAAATCTCAACTGTCCGAGGACAGCACACAGCTCAGAGGATGCAGTTTCATGTTTCGCCACCGTCCTTCATAACCGCTTCAAAATGAAAAAGGCTGGGCTGGAGTGAAAGGAGAAAATGAGTACAGCAGCTCAAGAGAAAGTTGTGGATAAGATGTCACATCACTAGTTTGGCATTATTTTGGACATTTAAAACTAAAAACTAATAAATAATTTTTATATCATATTGCAATATAATATGATGTGATTATATCGCAATACGTTTTTCAGCCATATCGCCTAGTGTTTAGCATACACAGCATCAGTCATTGGTAACTTTCAAACCCGAGCTCATAAATGGAGCACACATTGTATACATTTCTGCTGCTGCAAAACATGAATGTTATCTCAGGATGTAGTGAAAATAAGATAAACTATCTCAACATTCTCAATTAATAGAAAAAAAAAATCCACATCTATCAGATTTCTATCAGTTTTAAGGTCACACCTTGAGTCTTTTATTCGGCTTGTGCTGTTTACCTGCCTCTCTTGAATTCCTCCAGTTTTTTTTTCTTTCTCTGTCAGATGAATGACTTTTTATAAAGGACAGCATTTATTACATCCTTTAAATAAAAAAAGCTGGGGCTAAGTATGATAAACGAGTGATGAATTTACCTGCCTGTGATTAATGCATGATATTTCCGTGGCGTTTCAACTAACCGGTTCCCCTCTCTCTCTCTCTCTCTCTCTCTTCCTCATGCCTCGCTCTCCGTTTGGCCTCGCCGCTGCCTTCCAAAACAACCAAATAGGTAAGTGACAAAAAAAAAAATCCCCACACTTTGCATGCTGAAATGTCAAATTGAGTTATCTGGTTCATTTTCCGTTGCTCGCTAAAGCAGGGGAGAGCCCCACACAGGGCTGCGCTTTGGCGGCAAACGCAGAAGAAATGGAGGAAGGGATTAAAGGAGCATCAGGCTCTGACTGACTGCAATTTTTAGCTCTTTTGAATGAGGACAAAAACGAGACGCTAAATTCGCACACCTTCGCATCATGTCAAAGCAAAAGGAAAGTAACAAAAAAAGAAACAGGTTTGTTGCGATTAAACCCGGTCGTCTTCCCCTGTAGCTGCGGTCCCTTCTGGAACGCTTTCTTCAGTCCCTCTTGCAGTGATTTGGGAACAGCCTGCTGCTCCCTTTTAATCACATATTTAGCTGAGATGGTTGGGATGTTTTCGCTGTAGGTATTCACTGAGCCCGCTCTCGCGGCTTTGAACTGAGGAACGGCATAAAACTTTAATAATGGAGGGGGATTGAAATGCATCTTCCTTTGCTTCCTCTGCTCCTCTCCCCGCTCCACTGTGTTTCATATTTTAATAGGGGCGGCGAATGTTAAAGGAGACAATGGTCGCACTTTTTTTTTTTTTTTAGAAGCGAATGATCTGCTATCCCTATGCTCACCCTATCCGTATGTGAAGGATAGGGTGGTATTTCTACCTAAAGAGAAAGGGCAACACTTCTCTAACTCTCTGCTTTTGCTCATTAGAACAGCAGGAATACCGCGCAAAGTTTCTATGGTTTTGTAATTTTGTCCCTCCATGTGCTTTCCGTCAAGTTTCTCATAAATTGTACTTTTTATCATAACAAAAAAGAAGCATGTGTTTTTTTCTTATCCGGTTTATTCACCTACGTTACGAGAGGAGGCCCACCCGGCGTCGGCATCCGGCTCACGCAGCGCAGTGCCAGCCTGATGGCATTTGCGTTGCCCCGTGCGAGGGTAGGCCGGCGTGTTCCAATTTAATTTTCTCATTTGATCTTGTCAAACGAGTTTATTTGGAATACATGAGCCTGTTTAAATTCATGAGGTCAGGCGGAGTGCTCTCCGTAATTGGAATCATTTACACACTTTCTTGAAGATGCCCTCTTAGCTCCTCGGCGACGGCGACGTGACCGGCGTCAGCGGAGGAAAATGCACTTAGCATCGGGGGACTCGTCTAGCGGCGCCTAAGGAGCAGCGGGACGAGCGTGCCGGCAGAAGCAGAGGCCGTGTTGTTGCTTCGCTTAAAAGAGCTGGGAATTTGATGGGGCATCTGCCTTGCTTGCTTCTCGTTTGAGTTGCACATTAAAACATCAGTAAATAAAAGTATTCATTACTGAAAATATTGACTTTTAGTAGAATTTTGGTGTGAAATGATTCTCTCTGGGTACTCTGGCCTCCTCCTACAGTCTAAAAACCTCAGTTAGGTTCATTGATCTCTCTTAATTGCTGGTAGGTGTGAGTGTGTGTGCATGGTTGTTTGCAAATGATGGCTGGAGAGGCACCAGCCTCCCATGTGACCAGGAAATGATCAGCAGCTATAGACAATGGATGAAGAACAGTGTGATTGAGATTTCAATATGCCTGTCAAAAACAAAAAACTTACGCATACCTCGATTTGTTGAGAGATTTTTCAGAGATAGACAATGGTTTGATAGGCGTTGTGTTTAGCTGTCAGCAGCAACCAATGAGGTTTATAATACAAATATTACATTATTTTCCGAAGACCACGAGATAATTTTAAGCTTGCTAGCACACTTTTACAATCCCAATCCCTTCATTTGGATCCACGTAGGCCGTTCATGAACAGAAGAAAGTCCTGATGATGTTTCCTCCCCAACAGAGAAGCTAAAACTGATGGTTTAGGTGCAGAAACCTCAGACATTCCTCGTGAAACGTTGCACCTTGTGGGACAAAATAATCTTAGTTAATCATCATAAGCTCTACGTGTCAGGCCACTTTAAAGATTTAAACTGACAGCAGTTCAAACACAGGTAAAATGAAGAAACTTTGAAAAAGCCTACGTTCAATCTGAAATCAATCGTAACTCTTCTACATTCTTACTACTCACCAAACAGACACATTTCACAAAGCTCCCCACATGAATTTTAGATCTTAAGATGAAATTTGAGGAGTTTTTGAAGTCATCAGCTGTAAAATTTGCTACGCCAAGTTATTAAAAACACAAGAAATTTCTTAAAACTTCTTGTGAATTTCAAGTAAAACTTAGACTTGGTTATGAGATCCATTTAAATCGGCTAAAATTAATGTTGCATTCTGCAGCAGCCACAGTTTCCTTGAGACATTTTCATGCCATGTTTTCTCATTTTTTCCCCATCTAGCTTCGGGGCGAGAAGCACAGTTTTAAAACTAATTTAAAATGACCAATAAGCCACACACTTCCAGTATAGCTTATCTTTTCTAAAGGCAGATGATACAGAACCGTGACATGTTATTAAAGTCGAAAGATCCGGGCGATAAGACCAGTGTTATGAGGAACGGGACACAGAAAAACGTGTCGTTGAATTAAGACGAGTCTGCATGCTGAATCCTCTACAGATCAATACAGAAATGTAAAAATACAAATCTGGAATATTTGAGTGGAATAAAAGCATATCCTTTGCTACACTCAAGGATCTCTGCAGAGGTTTGTGGAGCTGTTTGCCCCTCCAGATGTAGCCTGAATCATCTTCTGAGGGCAGGAAGATTTGAACAGGTAAATCTATTACTACTGAGACATAACGATGAACTATTTTGGTGATTTTGTCTCTGTTAAAACTCCTCTCCTTGCTGTCAGGGTGTAGCACCACAGTGGAGCAACGGGGTGGGTGGGTGTGTGTGTGTGTGTGGGGGTGGGTGGGTGTGTGTGTGTGAGTGATGGAAAGGGCTGAATCAATGCCAAAACAGCACCAGTCAAGAAAATCACGGATATACATCACTTCCACAATGTCTGTTTAAAAAGAGGAACATTCCTCCATTTGTAGTTTGTTTACCTTTTATTTATGGATGGCTGGAGATTGGCTGCATCCCACAAGGACTATAGGTATTAACTTCTGTGGTAATGCTAAGATGGTTTCCTCTGTGTTTATTAGAGGAAGTATTTGCGGAGTTTCGCTATTTTTTTTTTTTTTTTTATTGCCCCGCAAGGGGTCTTTTTGTGGGCTCTAGTGTCCCTTTTTCAAAGTAGGCTGACAGGAAAGGGGGAAGGAGAGGGGGGAAGACATGCGGTAAACGTCATCGGGTCCGGGAGTCGTACCCGCGACAGCCGCGTCGAGGCTACGTTTTGCCTGAATGTGGGTCGCGCTAACCCCTCCGCCACCACGGCACTCCCGGAGTTTCGCTATTTGCTGAGGCCTCTGACCCCCTCTAGGAGCCGAGCGATATCCACACTCTAGTGTTTCCAGAGAATGGTCTGAAAAAGAAAGAAAAAAAAAGAAGTAGTTAGCAGCTGTTGTGTGGACAGAAACGCTTTACCGATGTCGGAGATCAGAGAAGAAGAACGGACAGATTTGTTCCTGATGGGGGGGGAAGGCAGATGTAGCTCATATAAGCACTTTATTATGAAGAGAGGTGGAAACACCAGCTTAAAGCAGATGGGCCTCAGCAGAATGTTACACTAGGTGCAAAAAAAGTTATGCTAAGAAAAGGAAGGACTCCAGAAATAGACAATAGCAGATTGGAACGGCATTGCTTGATCCGAGTGGGCGATGAATCTTGATTTAAACTGCTACATGTACATGGTAAGGCCAGAATGTGGGGTAAGCAACACGAATCTTAATTGTTCAGATTGTTGGTGGTGTAATGGTGCATATTGTCACCCTAATAAAATAATGACCTAAGTTATTTTGTGTCAAAAGTGATTTTGATGGTAAAAAAAAGACTTAGACTTTTTTCTGGCATCCTTTGGTCTCCTTAGTGCTAATTGAGCAATGACCAATCTTCTGGGTGTTACGGCCAGCAGGATAAAGTACCACAGAGATCAAATCATCTTAGTTTGGATTTTTTGAGCATAACAATGAGTTTGCAGAACTGAAGTGGCTTCCACAGACTCCAGACTTGAATTCAACAGAGAAGATTGGAGATGTAGAGAAATTCATGAATTACAACCAAGTCTGCAACAACTGCGTGTTGCTTTTGTGTCAAAATGGGTTCAACTCTCTTTGAAACGTTTCTGAGTCCACATGGTGGTGGTTGCAGGTTCGATTCCTGGCCTGGCGACATTTGCCGCATGTCTTTCCCCTCTTTCATTACTCTCTTTCCTGTTGGACTACTTTCAAAATAAAAGCCACCAGAGCCAACAAACCTTTAAAAGAAATAAATAAATTCAGCAATTTCAACTCTTTTGTAAGGACATGGAGCTTAAAAAAATGTCCAACTTTGACCGCCACTTTTTGACAAAGGTTGCCGCAAAATCATTAATTTTAGGCTATAACAATCTCAAACAAAAAAAAAAATGAAAAGGGAAAAAAAACTTCCTGCATGGACAGAAAAAAGTAACTCATCATCACTGGGTAAGAAATATTTGGTACAGTTCTGTTTGTTTTTTGAGAATCCTTTAAGATATCTTATTATATATTGTGTATATATTTATTATTAGCACATATGTAGCTATAAAACTACACATTTGATGTTTTTAGAGACCTTGACTTATATTTATATATTCATACACCAGCAAAACCTAATAGTCGGCCTTATCTTGTTTGGGTTGTTTTAACCCGTTTTGTCAAAATGTCCTCCTGATAGCTTCCCTCCTCTGCTCTGCTCAGTGAATATTCGACAATCCAAGTTCAAATCTCCCATTAGCAATAATTCAAGAGGCTATTATCTATTTACTGTAAAAAACTGAAGCAATAAAAACAGTTAGTCAGGACTCATTCCATCTGATTACGAAACGGGTGAAAACGAGAGCTCAAATGACACGAAGCAAATGCAATAAATGGCGTTAGCGTTGAAGGTAGCCGGAGTCCCAGCAAGCGGCTGAGCGGACATTATGCACAGACAATATGTGCACAGAGGGGCTGTGGCCGCGGGGAGTTGGGCCTGCTGCTCACGCCCAGGCTTTAAATGACCATCATATCTCTCTTGCATTAAAACTCGCTGCCGTCTTGCAATCCGCAGTGAGCCTCAGGCCTCACCGACTGCAATCCGCTTACCCTTAAATAGCTCCAAATTAGTGATTGGCTTTTTCACTCCGTGCTTCTGATGGGTGCTAAAGGCGAGGAAGAAAGTTATTTTAGTTTTGATTAACCCTCCTTAATGGTTGAAACCTCTGATTTATAGGACGAGATATGTTATCTTATTAATTGTGGAAATCTTTAATCCTGAAAAAAAAATTTTTGTTGGCGTGAGATTAAATAGGAAGGAGGATTTTAAATTGAAGATTTCTGGAAAATCTCCCCCTTTAATAATCTTTTATTTATTTATTTATTTATTGTCACCTCATACAACCTCATGTTTTCATTCGTCACCTTATGACGCGTGTCAAACTCAAGGCCCGTGGGCCAAATCTGGCCCGCCATACCTTTTCATGTGGCCCTTTAGATTCTAGACTAAACATTAAATGTGCTTAAATATTATGTTTTCAATCAAATTAGTGCAGTTTTTATGTGTTTACTGCCAAATGAAATCAATCAGTCCCTCCAGTTTCTTCAGATTATCGTGGAAATTCACGCAAAATCAACAAACCCCCGCACTTTTTTTGCACTAATACATAATTGGGAGTTTATTGCAGATTTTTCTCAAACAATTGTCAAAAACGTTTTTTCTTGTACTAAACAGCTGCCTCAGCCTTAATTGATGCCACATTGTAATGTGGCATCAATCCATGACCTGTACAGTGAGTAATAAAAAGCCGCATTCATTGTTATAGATAAGCGCAAATATCAAAGATATTTCCAAATTAGTACCACAAACACTTTGATTTTTATTACAAAAACATCACAAAAAATATCACAAAATTCTGGAGGACCTGAAAAGATGTTCGGATGATTTAATTTTAAGAATTCATTGATATTTTAACAGTTTTTGAACAGGTTTTAGCAATGGCACAACCGGCCCGTTTGGAGCATTCATCATCTTGATGAGTATCACACCCCTGCCTTTTTCCGTCGTGTCGTTTTCTTGACAATTACTGGAACCGCGCAGCAAAATCAGAGCTGGTTCAAGAAAAAAAAACAAACAAAAAAAAAACAAGTGGCTCTGCTTGATGTGTCTCGGAGCAATGCTACATTAAAGCCTCCCATCTGGTGGGATTACAATTACAGGTATTTAATGCAGCGGAGCATCATTAGCGCTTTGTTGTGGTGTCTGACACAGTCCCGCCGCCTCCTCCAATGACAATGACCCGCATTAGTGGGGATTAGATGGCGAGAGCTGATGGAGATGGGGATGACGCAGCAGAAAGCTAATTGGGTTTTATGGGTGTGAAATCTCGGGGAGCGACATAAAATTGAAAAACGGCCCCTTGAAGGAGGCGGGGGGATGTGAAAAGTGCGAATTTGTCATTTTATTGGCTTAAATGACAGTCGCCCCATGAGCCTCTCTGTAATTAGCTTCCGAATTCTGTTGCTGCTTCAGAAGAGGTTAAGTAAAAGGGGAACCTGCTCATTAAAGAAGTTTATTTAGTAGGCTAATCTCACGCTGAAATATGCTGGGAAAACATTTCGTCTGAGTACGGTTTCCCAACAAGGTTAAGAACCGACTGTTTAGAAAGAAAATCATATACTTGACCTAATTTAGCACCTCTGACGATTCATTTCAATTAATTTAGCATAAATGTAGAAAAAGCATTTCTTTTTAATTTGCAGTTTACCTTTTTTTTTTTTGCATTGATCAACATTTTTAAGAACGACTAATTATTATTCCATCACTTTCTGTTGGTGTATATCTAATTTGACAACAGTCTCCCACATTTACTTCACCACCTCAACCAAGGTATCTAAAAAAAGTCTTTAAAACTCACTGTTGCACATATGCAGCAAAGAGTGCCATCTTTCTCTCAATAAATCTCAATCACAAGCACTACAACAGATACCTTGTATTTGCTGGGGTTAAGAACCGCTGCCGCCTACTGATAACTGTGGTTATAGTGGCCTATTTTAACAGTTCAAACACCGAATAGACGTTAATATGCATGAATACATACAATGGAAGCTGTCTTAAAACTACTGCAGAAGCTAAAATCCATGGTCTTCCTTATCTCTGCTCTTTAGGTCCAATCGGTGCCAAGGAAAATAAAAAAAACATTGGCTACTTTGAAAATGCTAGCCATTAGCATGTCAAGCAACATGATATTTCAGCTTCCTAAACTGCCTTTTCTTTTTAATATTTTAGACATACTTTCTGAAAAGATCTGCGAATAGGTGAATTTTCCGCTAAAGAGAGATAAAATAGTATATCCTGGCTAGCTTTTAGCTTTAGCATCTGGAAAGCTACAGTGTTCCCAGGGTTAAGCCGATAGCAAACGGCAAGCAAAATCCGTGAATACTTGGAACTGTTCTAAAAATGCTTATAACTGCCTGGTTTAATAGTTCAAACAGCAAATATACCATCATACGCATTAATACTCACACCTTAGCACTGCTATACAAGCTAACATCAGCAGTTTTTACAACCAACATCGTAGCATTGCTTCCTGCTGCTTCAGCTACCCAAGCTGAATTTTCTTCCAAATATTTTAGATATGCTCTATGAAAAGGCATTTCTGAATAACTGTGACTGAACTGTGAATAGAACAGAAAAATGTGGATTTTTTTTTTTTTTTACAGTATTAAGACTTAAGCTGTATCTTTTGTACCAGTAGTGACCTTGTTAAAGGTAAATATTTCTCCCCCATCAAGTCAAGCTTATTTGAGTAGCACATTTCAGCAACAAGGCAGTTCAAAGTGCTTCACGGTACTTTTTTTAATCAACAATTTACAAATTAAGAGAATTTTTTTTGTTTAGTATGAGATTATGCTACTGTAATAAATATATATTTACATTATTATTACTATATTTATTCATTTATTTTACATAATCCAGGGTTGCCGATCCAAAATTCAAACATCATACTTCTACTTCTGTAATAATGTTTATTATTACCAAGGTGGTTTTTCACTACACACACCATTTCAGTCTGGAGCCATCCGGAGTGTTGAGAAGCACCTGGTGTACCGAGAGAACCGTTTCCACTCAGTCATACACCTCAGCGCCAAACCTCAGAGCGGAGCAACTGCCTGAGCCAAGTCATCATAGACATAAGTAAGGGAATATTTTGACAGTTTTCTATTTGTTCTTTTTTTTTTTTTTGCTGAGACTCAGATGAGAAAATCAATATCACTTTCATGTCTGAGTGACACATATGAAGTTAGCGCGGGCAGACATAAGGGAGAAAGTTTATGAACCAATTTCCTGGCTAAGAAATATTGTAAAACATCCGTTATAAAAGTTTTCTCTCTCCCTCTTCACATAATAATACGCTACCAAGAAAGCAGAAATTATTTCATATTAGTGTTGACTGATGAAAAAGCATAAATATCTTGTGTCTTGGAGTCTGTTTTACACCAACGTCTCTCTGCCTGCTCCGTAACGAGGCGTGATGGCTGTGTGGATCCTGGCAGGATGCGCCCATCGGGTGCATCACCTCTGCGACTCCTGTAGCAAACCAAATGAAGTGCTTTGAGCGAAGGGAGGTCGCCCCGACTCGAACGGCGGATCGGAGCCCCGGCAGTCGCTACGGCTAATGGAGCGTCGTCTGTCTAGCTTTCGGAGAGGATTTACAGGCCGACTCCAATCGCCAAGCACATCAACATCTGCTGTTCCACACGTCTCCACGGCGCTGAGAAAAGAGTCGGAGCCACAAGAGCGGACGATTTAATGGCCGAGGGAAAAAAAAAGAGAAAAGAAAGGAGATGGCTGGAATTTAGCAAGAGACGGAGAAAGCTGTGCCTCGGATACCGGTTCCGCCTTCCATCTTCTGCTGAGCCTTTCTTTTGGTAGCTGGAAGCGCATGTGCCATTTTGTTGAGTGTTTGCGAGGCGCATTCGGCGCGACAGATGTTGAAATGGTGAGCTGTCTGGCGGGCAAACTCTGGCTGCCATTTGTCAGGAACAATTCCTTCATGAAAGAGAGCGCCGGATGAGGGTTGTTGTTTTGTTTTTTTCTCTTTTTTTCCTCACTCAATTCGCTGCACAATCCGGCTGCTTTGACATTTCAGGCTAAAAGACTAGAAGTGGATTTGTTTATAAACCTGCTGACCTGCCTTACATGTACGTCGCCTTGCAGACTTATCCAGAGCTCTGAAAGTTCTTCAATTTATCACGTGGCAAGCTCAAACCTGAATGTGTTTTATTGGAATTTTTTTTTTTGCTGTAGATGAACACAAGTAATGCATCGCTATGGAGTAAAACGAAAATGATGCATCTTTTTTTTTTTTTACCAACTGCTATCTACTACAGTTGATGGTATCATTGGGCAAGAAGCCGGGTACAGGCCGCCAATCCATCACCACGGCAACACAGAGACACACAGGACAAACAACCTAGCACATACACACACACTTACATTTAAAGACAACTTAGAGACCAATTAAGCTAACAGTCTTGCTTTTGTACTGTGGAAAGAAACCGGAGTACCCAGAGCAAACTCCATACATAAACACTTGAACCAAGGCTACGTTGCTACAGCCTCCTTTTTAAATATGTTCACAAATAACATACTGAAAGGCTCAGCAGATATTTGTAGATATTCGGCCTGATTTGTTCTGATGCTACTTCAGAGGCCATCTTTAAAACATCTGTTGTGTAAAATATGGGGCAGTGTTGTGTGTTTTCCAGGCACATAGCACCATTTTATAGCACAATCAAGTAAGTATGTAAAGAAAAATGCTACTTACTAATATCACATATGACTTAAAAGAAATTTTACCTTGTGTTTTAATACCTCGACATTGAGCCTCTGTCTCTTTAAGAGGCTCCTGCTCTTTCTGAAACTCCACCTTCAGGAAGTCATCACAACATGGCTCCTCTATTAACCCTTTAACAACGTTTTTTACCAGCGTTGCACTGAGCAGTAGCTCCTACAATGAGCTCAGCAGTTCCACCGGGTGTTTGCTAATTGCTGCTGGCTAGTCTGCAGGAGCTGAGTGGGAGAGTCACTCTGTGATGTCAGTAGAGACCTAATCCATTTCCTTTAATTTTACAATTTTGCATGACTTTCATCCAATCTGATAGTCCTAAACATAAATGCTTCAGCCCCTCAGATGGCACTGATTCCCCCCGTCGTTTCCGCCAACCGCTAGCTTCTCGTCTGCGGAAGCCTTATTAATCTGATGCATGTAGCAATGTGCCTTTGTCAAATGAAAAGAGAATGAAGGGGCTGCTTGGAGGAGGAGAAAGGAGGAAGAGGAGGGGGGGTGGCGAGGGTGTGTGTGAGAAAAAGCCAGAGAACAATTGGCATGAAATGAAGTGTCGTCATAGTCGATGCTTCGTCGTGCATAAAACAGTCAGAATGGAATGATTTATTGTCACAGTGAGAACCGGGGCTCGGCTCGGTGTGCATATGCTGCGCGTTCTGATGAAATTGTGGACCCATCAGGGGAAATTTCCACAGCATGAATGCATAATAACACCCAAAGTGAGGACGAAAAGAAATGGTCAGGGCTTACAAATTGAAGCTCTTTATTCTCTGAGCTTTCATTCTGTCCACCATTTGCTGGGTTGAATCTTTTTGAGACTCCCCTTGCCTGTAATCCCTCCCCCCTCACACACACACGCCCGCACACACATGGACCTCAAAAGCACCATCTCCCTTTGCTTACTGCTTTTTCATTCACATCTTGTTTATGTTTCTCCCACTGGCCGTTGCTCTCTGTCGTTGCCGGGAGGTTTCACAACCTCTCGCTTCTGTCTCATTTGATCGCTTAGTCACATATTTCCCCGTCACCCTGTTGCACTCTTCCTTTTATCCCTGAGCTCCTGTCTTTGTAAAAATAAAAATCAGATAGAGACGGTTCTTTGCCTCCTGTCTCGGAACACAAAAGGACGGAAGGAAGAGGCAGCGCGGGGGTCTTTGTAGTGAAAGTGACCCCTGTCCCCCTCGCCGAGCGGATGAGCCGGCCAGGCGTCCGCCGCGGCTCCGGGCCACAGATGACATGCTCATTTGTCATGTGCTGGCCCGCACATCTGCGGTGTCCAAATTCCTGTCCTGGCACTCGTCCCAACACTCTGCACAGATTTAGTGGGGGAAAAGTCAAGCACAAAATGGCTGCCGCTTTCACTGAGAGGAAGTGGAAATATTTTCCTTTTTAGTTGCAAGAGGAATTGGAATAATGCAAAGCTATAGGTATGTAAAATAGACAATTTTGAGCTTTACACCATGCCATAATGCTAATTCCTCATCAAAAACAAACCTGGAGTGTTGCTTACGCATGTTTGAGAAATCCTTTAATCTCCATGGCAACCATTCAGCTGTGCAAAACGCCTGGGTGGACGTAGCCCCGCCTGTGAGGATGAAGTTCCTTCTCTAAGCTGCAGTTTCTAAATTATCGAGCTTCCGCCTCACAGAGCAGCTCTCTCCCACTCGGCTCCTTCAAACTAGCCAGAAAAAAATTAGCTAACACTTGATGGAACTGTGCATCAGCTGAGCTCATCTTAGGAGCTAGTTCTCAGTGCAACGCTGGTAAAAATGTTGCTGAAGTGTTAATCGAGGAGCCATGTTGTGATGACTTCCTGGAGGCGGAGTTTCAGAAAGAGCAGGAGTTTTTAAAGAGACAGAAGACCAATTTCAAGGTCTTAAATTACAAAGTAAAAGTCCTATTTGATATATATAGCTTTTTTTTTTTTACAGCTGAAGTTAACATATCTACTTGATTGGGCTATAAAAGGGCCCTATGTAACTGGAAGACACACAATTCTGCCCCTTTAACTTCTCAATATCTTTTTGGAATAGTGTTCAGACTGAGACTGACAGATTCATACAAAAATGACATAATAAAAGTTTAGTGGTTCATTAAAAGTCTTTCAAATCCCATTAAATACTTTCAATTAGATCAACTCCTTCAGTTTGCAGTTGATTTGAAAAACTGCCGCTGGTTCTGTCTGAACTTTTGGTCACAACGTTGATAAAAAAAAAAAAAGTCCTGGGAGCTGAAAATGCTTTGGTAAAATCCAGATCTATTGCAAACAGGTGACAAGGAGGAAGCATGCCCAAAATAGACTTGTGCTGTATATTAAAATATACCTGTAAGAAATGACAAGTTGACAGGAAAGACTATCCAACCTGGAAACACAGCACACAATGACAACTTACAGCTTTATGATTTCTGACAAATGGGATATTGGTCAACAAATAATTCCTGACTAATGATTTTAGAGGGGGCATGCTTGTGAGAACGTCACTGTAATCTCGAAAGTTTTTAAATCTGAATAAAAATCCATATTATAAGTTTAATCTTTTACCTAATTATTAATTAATTATAAATATTAGGTACCACTAAGAGAGCACCATCTTTTTTTTGAAGCCTAAATAAATATATTGAAGTGCCCATTCAGTCTGAGTGCCTTGAAAAGGGGTGATTACTGAAAGCTCAGATGACTTTGAATTTAAGTTTCAGAACAAGAAGAGTGTGTCATAAATGTAGATATTAAAGATTGCGCATTAAAATTTCTCCATTTATCTATGCTGTATACTCACTAATCCTCAGAGAGTTGTTACCTGAGTACAGAAAAACATTAGAACGAAACCTGGACACATAATAGAAAGGCTAAAGAGTAAAGGACCAAGGACTGATCCAGGCGGTACACCCTAAGGCCGAGGGTTCTGCGTGCCGAATTTGTTGCTGCTTTGTGTCGAAAATCAAACTTTTCTCCCCGCTCTCTAAGCAAAATGACTGGTGAGAATTTTATGGGCGTGTTTGTTTTCATCAAAAATGTCTCTAACTACTCAACTTCCATGAGCCGGTTTTTCTACCAGAGAGCAGGACGGAAAGTTTTGCAGAGCAATTGTCGGAGGCAGTGAGGAAGTACGTTCTGTTTTGCAAAAACACTGAACTCCCCCGACTCGACTTTGGTCCAATGTTCGTTTTGCTTCCAATCACATGAGAATGATATAAAAAGTTCAAATCATTTGCTATATTTAGAGCTGTGGCTGCACTCGAGTCTTTTTCCTTAAACCAAACAGGAAGTCAGTAGGATGCTGGTTGCTGCCTGAAATTCTTTTAATTGTTCACTCGTTAGTGATCCCAGAACTTTTTGCAAGTGCGGACAGTTTAGAGAAGGGACTATAATTGTTGAGTTTTATTGACAGTGATGATTTCTTTCCCCCTCGCCGTCACAATGGGAGCATCACTCCCACAATCATTACAGTCTGAAACAAGAGTGTGCACTGGGTGGAGGGAGAATACATTCATTTGACCAAATACATAATTGGCATGCAGAGGTTTAATACATGGCACTTGAAACAAAACACACCATGAAATATTGCATTCAAGTAGTTTGTTTTTACTGTGATGTATTATTTTCCGGCAAATCCTTGTGATTGATGAAGGTGTCTCCAGCATCATTTATATTTTATTTGAAAATAAATTGAGATCTACAGCAACGAAGCATCCTATGTTTTTTTTTCCCCCATTTGACATTTATGAACTACTTTTTAATAAAATAGTTTTCCATTAAACAATAGAAGCTGATGTTCTGTTAAAACCAGGAGCCAAAAAGTTTTGTTTCTGAAAAAAACCCCAAAAAACCCCCAGAAGTATAGAAATTATTGCAAAAAAGGAGTACAACGGAAATATCTAGCTGACATTAGATACATTTACAGTAAAACATGTTTGCGTTTCTTCTCTTTTATCTTTTATTGTTTTTTTTATTTTTCCTCTTCATTGTCCCTAACACATATCCTGTGTTTATCCAGATGGAGGCTTCAACACCAGAAGTCCCTTCAGGGAGAGATAGTTTATTGACCCACATTAGGTGATTTATTAGTTGGACCTGATTTATTACTTTGACTTTAGCAATGTTTAGTCAGACATTCATCATTTTGTCACATTCTCCCTTGAAAATGAGTTCTATAAACTGGTTTGGAAACTTCAAGAGGGGCATGTAGTACATATATAGGCTCCTCCGGATTAGAAGCTTAGCAGCGTGAGCTGCCATTTTCTCATTGGCAAGCCCTCCACCCGTTTTTTAAAGGTCAGTGGGGTTTTTTTTGTGGGGGTTTTCATTGTGTCGTCCCTTCTGCTGCTCTCTGGAACATTGGGGGAAGCAAAAGCTGTGTCCTCATTATTAAGGCCAATTTCCATCACATGCTCAGTCCTCCTGTCACCAGCGCTCCCCCATGAGGGAATGAATGGAATTTAATGGCCGATGGTTGATTAGCGCTACGCTAATGATGAGTCAAGTGGTGCGGATGGCTGTGGAGAGTTGGGATGAAGAGCAGAACGGAGAAAGAGAGCTGCTTAGTTACTGAATTACCTGTCCTTTGGAACCGTTTGGACTTCCACTGTTTTCTTTTTGTGTCGGTTTTAGAATGCCCAGGTGTGTGTCTTGATTTGATTGGGACGTGATCTCTGAGACCTTCTGGGATTACTTTTGAAAATAAATCCTTAAAATGTGTAGTCCATTTTTTACCTGTAAGTGGAAGGTAGATTTGATCAATCAAGTTTATTTCTATTGCACATTTCAACGACAAGGCGGCTCAAAGTGCTTCGCATCATGAAAACACAAAAATGCAAAGTCATAAAAGACCTGGCAGTCAACAGCTGAGAAAACTATTACCAAACATTACATCATCAATACACACCAAACATTCTGGTCAACATTTCATTGATTATGATTCAAAGGCAGCTCTAAACAGGTGAGTTTATAGTCTAGACTTCAAGTATTTCAGCAGTTTTTCCGTTTTCTGGAAGTTTGTTCCAGATTTGTGGAGCAGAGAAGCTGAATGCTGCTTCTCCATGTTTGGTTCTGGTTCTTGAGATGCACAGCAGATCAGAACCAGAGCACCTGAGAATTTATTTAGAATTATTTAAAGTAGTAGATAAAGCTAAATCATTTTACATACACTATATTTCATACACTCTATGTAAATATCTTGTTTTAACTGTATTTTAAGCCCTTTTTATTACAATTATTCAGAACAAACAACATGAATATACAGTACAGACCAAAAGTTTGGACACACCTTCTAATTCAATGGGTTTTCTTTATTTTCATGACTATTTATAAGGCAAGAAATCCCACTTATTAACCTGACAGGGCACACCTATGAAGTGAAAACCATTTCAGGTAACTACCTCTTGAAGCTCATCAAGAAAATGCAGAGTGTGTGCAAAGCAGTAATCACAGCAAAAGGTTGCTACTTTGAAGAAACTAGAATATAAGGGCTATTTTCAGTTGTTTTACACTTTTTTGTTTAGTGCATATTTCCACATGTGTTATTCATAGTTTTGATGCCTTCAGTGTGAATCTACAATGTCAATAGTCATGAAAATAAAGGAAACTCATTGAATTAAAAGGTGTGTCCAAACTTTTGGTCTGTACTGTACATACAGTATAAAACAAATGGCCACCGTTGGGAGCTGCAATCCAAGCAAAAATTCCATAATTCTACTTTCTTTCACTCAGTCTTGATTGTCCTGAGTTCTCTGACGCTGTTTTGTATAAAGGCCTTTTGTCGTTGATCTTCTTGTAGCCTCGGGCGGTCTATCCATCTTTTCCCTAATCTAAATTTCTTTCAAAGTCTGATAACATTTCCAAAACATGTCAGCAAGATCCTTTGGAAGTTTGTATTCATTTAAATGATTATGGCTACTTTAAACCTCAAATCCAAGTTGTTAGGAAATTAAAACATTACAGAAGACCAAGAAATAATAGCTTTAAATTTGGTATATTTATGCCGCTGTCCCATACAACTGTGATGAAGGCTTCTGCCTTGACAGCTAACATTAGCTAACACTCATTTACACCTTTCAAAGGTAGGGTAAGAAGCTGACTGTTCACAGTCCACTAAGTTATTGGAAGGTTAAGTGGAAGTGGTAGAAGCGTAAAAAGGTCAGCGGTGCCAACTGCTTGCTTGTGGAGGATTCTCATGGCATTTACTGGAGGATCCAGCCCATGCTTCTCTCTACTGACAAGGTTTTTTGTAGATCTTGATTTTTTTTTCTTTCTTTTGTTTTTAGCAACAGTTGCCTTTAGTGATCTAGTACAAAAACAGGAAATAGAGAGAAGGGGAAGACATGCAGCAAATGACCTTAGACTGGGAGTCCTACCCAGGACAACCTCGTTGCCGTCTACGTCCTCTGGACGTAGTGCGGGCCATCTACCAGCTAAGCCAACGTAGACGTTGATTTTAATTTGGCACCTGCTCACACTGCCAATTGCACCAGTACCTGCTCCAAGGACTATGGTGTTACTGAGATTGATTGGCTAGCAAACTGCTCTGACCTGAGCCCCGAAGAGGGTCTCTGGGCTGCTGTCAAGAGGAAGATGAGGTACACCAGTTCCATCAACGCAATGTGTATACGACACATAGACATACTGTACCTTTCAGTAGGCATGCATTTTTGCTGTAAAAATTTTTGACTCTTGTGTAATTTTATCAGTTTTCGGATAACTGAATTTGGTGCTTTCTTTAGCCGCGAACCATACGAATACTATTTAATTCCCCCTAGGGATTAAAGAAAGTAATTTTGAATTGAATTATTAAAAATAGCAATAATTTGACACAATATCTGTCACACTGTTTGTGTGCCGTTTGTTGCTCCATACAGCCCAACATCCTCCATCGTCTCCACTTCTGTCAGCGCCGACGTCCGCCAAAATTAAACCCAGATATTTTTCTCTTTGAATTACTTGAAATTGCAATCGCCATGTCGTGCTTCAAAACATAACGTGCTACTTCAATTAATTTGTAAAACAGAAAAAGAAAATAGAAATCCTCATTTGTTAAACAAAAAAATCTATAACTAATTAAGTTCCGGCTTTAGAGTGTGCCTCTATTAACCCGGGCGAGATTTAACGACCTCAAGCAGCATATTAGTGTGTGAAACTGGTATCCTGCTTAAAATAATGCGAGTCATTACGTGTGTTTCACACATACAAAGGAGAATGTGGCTTCTGGTGAAATAGCTTAGCAATAATATTCACTTTGCTGCAATTAACGACTCTGAAATATGACATTTGCTTGAGGTCTAAACACCAGATCGATCAGCGCTGCTTAACAACAAGGGTCACAAATAACTAATCTTTTTTTATTTTTATTTTTTTTAAACATTCTGTTCAGTTTCTACCCATCCCACTCCCAGTATCTGGGAGATTTTGGACTGCCTGCTGCAGAAATCCTCATGAAAATCAAAGAAAGAGCTGTGATGCATTTATTACACCCGACAACCCACCCAGATCAAAAGTAGGTCACTGCAGAGTCTTTGGACCAGTGTAGAACATCTCTTTCATGTTCTCTTGCATATCTTCATGTAAATTTTACATCTCTGGTCTCTCTCACACCCCCACACACCCCTGCTCTCTGGTCAAGCTCGAAATCAGCTTTGATACACAGGGTTTACTGATCTAAACTGAAGGCGAAGTGAAAACATGTTCAGGAATTTTGAATTTCTTTGTGACTGTTCCAGTCACTGTTTATACTTATGAAATCAGAATCTGTTTTTTAATCAACTCGTTGGGTATTTATAAGTGAACTGACCTTCTGCCGTGAGGTGAAGTATCATTTAGTAGCCTGATACTGTGTGTGTTATAAACTAACGCCGACCAGCGGAACAGAACCAGGAGACAGTGATATCCAACCGTGATATAATATTTTGTAGCACAGGTTGTTTCATTGACACATGGTGGGTATCAACATGGTTGAAGTTAGCAGCTCAGTGTTTTAGCACTAGCTTCCACTAAATGCCACGTTGATGTAGCACATTAGCAGCTTGTTAATTCACAAATATCCTAACATTACTGTTTGCATGTATGCATTTCAGCCTGCATGTATTACAGAAAATCCCGCTTTAAATTCATATTTGTGTGTATTTCAAGACAACGGGGAAAACAAAGGGTTTAAATCCATATTTGAAAGCTCAAATTAAATTAACTGAATTTAAGTTAGAAACGTATGCAAACGTTTGAAGAGGTTCGATTTATCTAATTACATTTGAGTATGACTTCTGTCAGTTCGTCTGCTTGTTTTTGTTTTTCCTCTACAGTCGTAGTAATTTCAGGGGAAGAAAGGGGAAAAAAAAAAGAAAAGGAAAACAACACCTTGATTAGCGCAGAGCTACGCCCAGATGATGAGGAAATTAAGCACCAATATAATAGTCGAGCACTCAGTTAGGAAAACAGCTTTGTGGTATTAACAAGTCGCACAGTCTGGTTACTGAGTGGGAGCAGAAGAACGGGGACAGCTGCACACCAAACGCCGAGTCTGCGGCGCCGCTCTTATTTTTCTCATTAGCGTCGTCTTGTTATCTCGCTCCCCTTTTCCACGTCTCCTTCATTCCATATGGCTTCGGTGAGAGCTCTTCTTCTTCATTACAGCCGTCCCATCCAGACGCAATCGTTGGGTTTGTTTTTTTGGGTGTCGGAACACTTAATTGAACACCTTTATGTAGATCATAAAGGCTTAAAGTTTAAGCTCAGCCGCTCTCGTTTTCCTGGAATTCAGCAACAAAGCTGCGTGATAAAAACTAACATCTGGAAAACGAGTGGGAGCGGAAATGCTGGGAATCTGTACCCTTCTGTTTGTGACAGTCTGTTCGGACAGATTGGCGTCTCCGGATTGGTCACCGCTTTGCTTTTTAACCACAGAAAAGCGGCACAAACTTGACTTTCTGATTTATCCTCCACCTGTTTTGTTTCTACTCTTTAAAGCCTTAAGAAAACCACTCCAGTGTCCTGATGGCGCCCGTTCACGGACGTCCTGCTTTATTACTCTTATTCATTGATAAATTTTTAAAGCGCAATTAGGTCGTACCCTGGAGTTATTCCACGGCCTGCACTTTTGAACCCGCTCTGAGGCAGCCCCGAGCCTCAGATCTTTAACATAAGAAGCGGCGCGCATTTGGCAAAAGAATCAAGTACCACCCCTGAGGATTCCCTTGGATTGTTACATCTTTTTATTATACACTAATTTCCATTTTCTTAAGGCAAAGACTAGAGTCAAGCTGACCTGCTTGAGGTTAGAAAAGTTATCTTCTTGACCTCAGTCCAACTTCCGCTTCGTCCTCGTCCATTTCCAATAACTTATTTCTCCTCAAGTATGTCGTCATTTGCCGGTGTAGCTTCATGAATTCTTTGAGTCATGAATGCTTTAAGTCTCTCACAGGCTATATTGTTAGAGACGAATCCTTTTCCAGGATCAGGCTAAGCATCCTGGCAAGAGTTTGGTCAGAGTGTGGGTTGTTGGGAAGAAAAAGGAAGTGGAAAACTAGGGTAAAGACTTTGGAAGACTAACAAAGAGAGAACAGAGGCAGCAGTTGAAGGTCAGCGGACAGAATAAGCCGTGGTAAAGGTGCGTGTTATCTCTTCGTGAACTCTCATTTCTCCTCATCTCCCCTAACTTATCTCTCTAAGCATATCTGCCTATTTCCCAGTGCGTTCCGTCTCCGGCTGCGGCTGTCAGGGAAAATGGAGTGCAAACCGTCATCTCCTCGCTCCGTCTGCATTCCGCTAACATGCAGACACCAGGGCTGACACCACAGCCCTTCCTCTCTACTCTCCTGCCCCTCCACCCCAAACCTCAGTGCCTAAGAAGCGGGATCTCGTGCTTCAAAACACAACTCTGAAGAGAAGACGGTCGTATGATTAGATATACTGAAAGGTGACTCACGAGATTCGATCAGAGGAAAGTCAAGTTTATTTGCGCAGCACATTTCAGCAGCAAGGCAATTCAAAAGGGCTTTACATGATAAGAACGTCACACAGTCACCAGCTGTGCAACAAGCAATAAGCACTGCATTTTGTCAAACGTCATCATCAAATATGTTGATTGATGTTCCATTTACTGCTGACCAAAGGCAACTCTAAACAGGTGGGTCATTAGCTTTGATTTAAAGGAGCTCAGTGTTTCAGCATCTTTGCAGTTTTCTGGAAGTTTGTTCCAGATTAGAGGAGCATAGAAGCTGAATGTTTGGTTCTGGCTCTGGAGATTCAGACCAGAACCAGAAGACCTGAATGGTCTGGAAGGTTGATACAACAACAGCAGTTCATAAGTCTGTTCTGGTGCCAAACTAATAAATCTGCTCAAGGCATAAAGAACCTTCAAAATTTCTCCAATGGGGATTTAAGGTCTATGCACTCTTGTTATTTACATGAACAGGGGACTAAAACTGTGTACTTATTGGTTTGCCTAGGAACATGATTGCCTAAATTAGATGGACTGAACAGTAGCAATAGGTGTCTTCTAAATACTTAGCCCAGATAGTGGGGAAATTGCAACAAATCCTGGTTTAGCAGCATTTTGTTGACGGGTCAATGCCAATTACACTTTTAACAACTAACATCCTCAACACTTTTCTGACAGATGTGGTTCTATTCAAGGGGGAAACCAAAGGCTTTGGAGCAACATAACACAGACTGTCAATGAGCAATGTTGCAAATGTAAAGTAAATGAGATGGATTAGTAGTGTTTACTAACAACTGATGATGTCATTCAGGATTTGTTACTGTAAAACATTGGCTCTGTTGCCTGGATATTGAGCTGTTAGTCAAGTGTCTTCAGTCAGAGGCTTGGTTGCAACACTGACTGCTACCAGAGATACTTCCTGCCCACAGCATCCCCATTCCCAATGAGTTGTTGAGACTCCTCTGACTCCATTCAACTTCCTTTTGGGATAAATAAAGTATTTTTGAATTGAACTGATCCAGTTGAGAACTTGCTATATACATTTTAACATTTCATACACCTCATTCCTGATGGTGTTATGTCTGTTTTGAAATAATTCCACTAATACATTTCGGTTGCGTCTATACTGCAACCGATAACATATTGCTTGTTTATATGGAAACACACCAAAAGTTTGGGCTTTAGGATCATGCAGAGGATTGTTTTCCTTAGGTAAAGGTTTTTATGTGAGACTAATATTTGTCGTCTTTGAGTTAAAAAAAAAAAAAAAAGCTACAAGGCTGGCACTTAGCCGTATGCTCTGAGGAGAAAGTGCGGAACATGATGCAGTCTATCCCCACATCCTTCACACTATAATTTTGCACGAGAAGCTTAATACTTTTTGACATCCGTGAAACCCTTATTTAATCTGCTGACTGAAAATGACGGGGGGAGGGTTTGGGGAAAACGCAGACAGAACGGAGTGAAGAGCAAGCACTGCAGGAGTTTAGTGTTTACAGAAGCAGCTCCAGTCTGAAAATGATCCGCTTAGGGCTTTTTTTTGTGTGTGTTTTGTTTTTTTGTTGGTGGTGCCAAAGTGGGGACGGGGGGTAGGGTTCAATCATAACGTCTAAATCCTTTTTATTTCATCCACATATCAATTATTAAGAGGTTCGAGCTCAAATCACTGTTCTTACACTTGTCAGTATTACCTCTCTCCTTGGCACAGTCAGTAGACTGTGCCAAGTCAGTAGACTGTGCCAAGGGAGGTAGGTAATACTTTGATTAAGAGAAACTCGACAACAATGACTTACAGTTTATTCTCTTGATTTTTTATTTATTTTTTAGCATTTCCGTTAACTTTTCCCTGTCTGATCTGTGGGACAAATGAATGCTCTGTACTTTAGCTCAAACAAGTGGAACTTTCTTTTGGCTTTCTGGTCTAAAGAGAAATATACACAATATCCTGTAATCTGTGAACATATGCATATTCTGCCTCCGTACAGCCACAAACTTAAATAAACACCTAAAAAGTGATCGCCCAAAAATGTATTTTTAGTTCAAAAGGCTAGCGAATGCATTTCCAAATATGAAAATGTTTTAGCTAGTTTTATTTATTATATCTCCAGTTAGTTATGGTTTCCCCCCATTAATTAGTTTTTATTTGTTTCAGAACAGAGAAATATTTTCTCAATTTCAGTTTTTGCTAGTTTTAGCTAGCTGCAGCAACTTCATCTATAGGACTTTTTTAGGAGTGAACAATTCTTTAATATTGATGAAAAACAACTAGTTCCACCGGCAGAACATTTCACTAATAACATGGGAAAATGTGGAGCTGTGCTCTTGTAACGTGACACAAAGTGAAGAAAGTTCAAGAAGAGATGTGTGTGTGTGTGTGTGATGAATACTGTAGAAACTTCCCTTCCCCGAACATTAAGGGAAGATGTCGTGAAACTCCGGTTGCCCCCGCTGCCGTCTTGGAGGTGCGACGGTGTGATCTCTGTAATCACCGCTTCCTGGCGCAGGCCTTTTGGCGGAGAAGCTCTGCTTAATTAGAGAAAACGTTTGCTGTTTGTTTAGCGGCGAGATCTGGCTGAAACAACACTTCCCGTCCCGCCCTCCCCGGCCCCGCCCAGACTGGCTGTTATCCTTGTTGCGTTGACTCAAATCCATACTCCGTTGTTGTTTTTTTTCTGCTTTTTTCCTTTATTTGTTCTCATTAGCTGAGCTGCGGTGGCTGGGGGAGATGGGTCTGGGCAGCGTGGGGCTTATTGTGATGACAAAGACGGTTCTGTAGCTTGTGGACACCGCAGTGGCTGCCCGGCTGCATCAAATCACATTTCTCTCAGCGTTTGGGGCCAACAGCGCCGTTATCTCCGTGCTGTTGTTAATAAGACGAGATAAAATAAGATTTGTACTCTCCTTTCCTGCAAACATTTCTTCAGGCTATCTTGTCCTCCAAGTTTATTTCTATAATCGGTCTGTTTTCATTTTGGAAAAAAAAGAAGAAAAAAACCCTGCATGTAAACAGGCTTTTTGTTCCTCCTGAAAAGGGGGTTTGCATGAGCACACAATAGGAGAAAATTTCTTTTTTTTTCAGATTGGAACTGTTTTTTTCTCTTTTGCAATTTTACCGCAGAGTGACATTTAAGAAGTTTGAATGCTTCATAACAGCCACAGCTCATCTTTTTTTTATGCCTTGTCCAAGACCTTCAGCGGGCCCTAAGGCCACACATTAACACACTGTTCTCTAAAATATGGATCCTACATTAGTTCAAACACTCCAAAGTACGACAATTATGTTTGGATGAGCAGCTTTTTTAAAAAAATGTTTAAATCTATTGACAAGAAACAAAATGTCACTTCAACTGTTTGTCTGGTTTTAGCAACAGTAACTCCCTGGAAAAACACAAAATCTTACAAATTACCTTTGGTCCAGTTTTTAGTGCAAGTATCTGAGTACACTTGAAATAAGACAATACTAACTTACTAGTGACTTTTCAGCAAGATTTAAGAGCTTATATTATGTAAACAATTACTCAGTATCAACAGGTAGAATATTCCACTTGTATCATGTGAAAAATGTCTTGTTCTGAGTTAAATAATCTGCCAGTAGAACTAGTACTTTTTAAAAAATATTAAGGAATTATTTACTTAAGACAAGTATGTCTTAAGTATGTCTCCTGTATCTTGCTGAAAAGTTACTTGTAAGTTAGTTTGGACTTATTTCAATGGTACTAAGACATCTGCATTGAAACTAGACCACAAATACTTAGTACAAGGTTTTTTTGCAGCGCTTGAGTCGTTTTAGTATGTAGATTGTGCTTATTGAATTTTTTTTTAAAAGAGTTCTGATATTTTGTGATAAGATGTAATGGTGGCATAATTCTTTTTGACTGTGATTAAAGTTAAAACACAAAAGATGTTCTGCTTGTCTACCTCCTGTGGAACTCCATAATGTGTTTTAGCTGCCGCACTGCAGCTCCTTGGCCGAGACGGGCCTTTTGTTGCCAAGACCGACTCTGCAAAAACTCTGAAGTTCCGTTTGATCAAACCTCGTGGAGAGTTTCTGTATGAAAAGATGAGTGGTTGTTTTCTTTTTTGTTTTTTTAGTGGCACACGGGGACTAAAGTTAGCACACCTCTAGTGGAACCCAGGGGTTCACCTTTAAAAATTCCACTTAGAGGCAAAGTAAAATACAGTGAGCTTAATTTAAGACAAATGTTTTGTCTCAACAGGAGGTTAAAAATTGTCATAACTCATATAATTTAAGTTACTTCAAAGTGTTTTAGATGGTGACCGAAGACTTGTACTCTCAGTCTCATGGCTGTTAGCGTTAGCATGGCTTTCTAGTCTGGAAATTACTAATAAGCTCAATTTCCAGGCAGCAGAGACGATATTCCATAGTAACAATTCCTGGATGACACCATAGAAAACTGTGCAAAAAGACGTTAGAACCGGGGATATTATCCTTGTCCAGGTTGATGCTGTGGATTAGCAGTATCTCCAAAATTAGGTAGGTGTTTTTCCCTATGTGATTTATTTTAAAATATGTTACTTACAAGTAAGTCAGCTGAGTAAATTGTAGTAAATTTTTACAATTCGCCTGACAATTTTTACAATTTTATGGTTATACTAGCAACCAAAGCTTGTGCTGTACTAACGGTTTTCAGTCTGGGTTTTTTGACACCAATGGTAAAAAAAGTTTTTAAAATTCTTTAAATTGTGCATTTATGGAATTTATTGCACCAGTGATGTAGAACCAAGGGGATTTGTGGCCCTCCAAACAATTTCATTCTCCTCCACGTCGACTAATAGAAAAATAGTCCAAATTTGGTTACTTAAGAAAGTTTTGGTAACACACAGTGTATTCTTGCTGTGTTAACAATGTTTCTTTGCTTTCCTTTGCCATTCATAAAAACTTTCTGAATACATGAAGTGTATTTAAGGAAAAGGTAACTCATGTCCTGTTATTTTTGCTGAGGTTCGACTTTTAATATTTTCTAAAACAACAAAAGACAAACCAATCAGCCCACAAAGGCTAGGAAATGTTTCGTCTCTTTTAACCTTTTGATAAGGCAAATACTGGAAATGCTTTTGAATATTTCAATACTTTGATGATTTACAGATCCCCTTTTTACAACTTAAAAATTTGACTTCTTTATGCACATCATTAAATACTTCATGTTCAGTTTTGTCATCCTTTTTAAGAAAAAAAAGATATTTCCTACAATTACAATTGTTAAGGTTGGCTCAGTTGCAGTTAGTCACCTATGATATGTTATGTGACACATTTAGCCAGACGAAGGCTCATGCTTACCTTTGGGTACCAAAAACTTTGTCAATATTGCTGATTGTTTGAGAACTGAAGTACAGAAAGTCTTCTGGTTAATAAATGTCCAAAATGAGCCAAGTGGTCAAGAATACGTTTGATGTACGACTAGGCCTGAGTAGTTTAATATTCTAAGATATTATTGCATGCATGTAATCTTCCAGTATTTTCTATGCATTAAGCTGGTGTTCATTTATAATAAGGAAAAAAAGTGCCTATTTGTTACAGCTATTGTTTCGTTTCTACAGAAATGAAGCTAAACCCCTTCTGGGATCTCGGTGCTTTACGGCCTTCATGAGAGAAATATTAAAACCCAACAGATTGCCTTAAAGTCCATCTGGCTCTCCGTTGTCATTGCACACCAGCAGGACAGGCCAAAAGACCCCCAAACATTTCCCGATGCCACTTTATGTTTTCCATTCTGCCGCGGTCTGTGTTTGTCTTTGTTTGTTGGTGTGCACCGGCATCTGCACGGACAAAAGCCGCATTTGCCGCTGCGCGCCGTTCACACCGGCCAACAAAATGGATTGACGTAACGGGCCGCGGCCCACTACGTCTAACTGGCAGCCGGCGGAGCGGCAGAAGGGATCAGGGACAAATGGAGGGTTTAGGATGAAGAAAGGCAACGAGAGGAGGAGGAGGAGGTGACGCGCCCCTGGCTACATGTCGCGGTTCCAGACACGGCACAGTAAATCTCCTTTGCTCGCTGCCCTTTTCTCTCCAATGTTTTTTTCCTCAACACATTATTGGTTCAGCTTGATTCGTTTTCTATTAAAGGGCTCCCAGCAAAGTACAGACAGGCATTTATTCAGTATCTCCCACTCCTCACCTCACTCGGCTTGCCAACTCACCCCACCCCCGCCCCCAGTACATGTGACACATCAACAATGTGACAGGCGTTCTCAGACAGCCGTGAATGTCCAGCGTGGGTCCGGTGAGACATGAGGGTTAGATGAAAAGAATACGATCAACTGTCCGTTTTTTATTCGGCCGTTTTAACGGTGACACCACGCCATAGAGCATTTCAGATGAATGCCCAGGTTCCTCAAACAGCTGTCACAGAGACTGTTTTGTAATTTGTTTTTCAGTTCTTTGCTTTACAGAATTACTCACACCTCTTCAATGTTTTCACCTTTGGTCATTTATAAACCACAAACTTCTTTTTTCAAGGCCTGAAATGTTTGGGGTGTGTTTCAGGTCTTTTGGGGCATGACTCAACACCGTTCACATCTAAAAACGGATATTTTTGCCCATTCTTCTTTGTGACGTGGCTTAAGTCAATTGATTTTGCCAGTGGAATATAACAGACCAACCTAACACATGAATATACTTTGATCTAAATCAATAGTTGTGCAGTATGGATCAATATTCTGCTGGAAGGTGAGCCTCCACCCCAGTTCCAAGTCTTTGCAGCCTCTAACAGATTTTCTTTGAGAAGTGTCCTGTGTTGCTGCTTTCAAAAAAAATAAAAAAATCTACCATCACATGATGGTGCCACTACCTTGTTCTCCTGTTGTTGTTATCCCCTGCATGGCAACAACATGCAGGGGACACTGCAAATGGGGTTCTCTAATGGTTACCTTTCTGCTTGGCAGTCTGTTGACAGATTCTCAGACCTGAGTCGTGGATCTTTTCCCATGATGCCATGGGCCTCTTGGCTGCGTATCTCAACAATGCGCTTGTTGTCCAGCTTTAGATGGACAGAAAAGCCTCGGTAGCTAGATTAAAAGTTAGTTGCTTTAAAGGACTAATTGAGAAAAATAGTTTTGCTAATGCTAACATGCTATATTGGCATGATGTTTAGAATAGAATAGAATAGAATAGAATTCAACTTTATTGTCATTGCACTGTCACAAGTACAAGCAACGAGATGTAGTTTGCATCTATCCAGAAGTGCTCTACGAGATATAAATGTATGTATGGACTGTAAGGGGTTATAGCAAGAGATATAGATATTGTGTATAAATATAAATATGGGAGGGATATACAGAATATACAAGAATGTTAGGGAATTGATTATAGATAAATAATGGCAGATAAAATTTACAGGTTGTATGTGTGTGTGAAGAAAACAGTCCGTGATGTGTGTGTGTGTGTGAGGATAGTCCATGTGTTATTGTTGTATGAGAGGATAGGGGAGTACAGTCCTTATAGTTTATGTTTTATGTCAGGAGGCGTTCAAAAGCGTGACAGCTGTGGGAAAGAAGCTGTTCCGGTGCCTGGTGGTTCTGGTCCGTAGGCTTCTGTAAAGCCTCCCAGAGGGCAGGAGGGAAAAGAGTGTGTGTGCTGGGTGAGTGGAGTCCTTTGTGATTTTCCCGGCCCTTTTCAAACACCGCTTCCTGTAGATGTCCTTGATGGCAGGGAGCGGTGCCCCTGCGGTATACTGGGCAGTTTTCACCACCCTCTGCAGCGCCTGCCGGTCGGAGACAGAGCAGTTCCCGTACCAAGCTGTAATACAGTTGGTGAGGATGCTCTCAATGGTGCAGCGGTAGAAGTTCGTGAGGATCTCTGAGGACAGGTGGTTCTTCCTCAGGGTCCTCATGAAGAAGAGGCGCTGATGCGCCTTCTTAATGAGTTTGGAGCAGCTGGTCGTCCAAGTCAGGTCCTCGGAGATGTGGACTCCCAGGAACTTAAAGGTGTCCACACTCTCCACTACTGTCCCCTTAATGTGGCTGGGTGGATGTGGGTCAGCGTTCCTCCTGAAGTCCACGATAAGCTCCTTGGTCTTCTCGGTGTTCAGCTGCAGGTTGTTTTTGTCGCACCACTCAGCCAGACGGTCTACCTCCTCCCTGTAAGCGGCCTCGTCATTATCTCTGATGAGGCCGATCACCGTGGTGTCGTCTGCAAACTTGATGATGGCGTTAGAGCCATGGACAGGTCTGCAGTCGTAGGTGAAGAGGGAGTAGAGGAAGGGACTCATCACACAGCCTTGTGGCACTCCGGTGTTTATGATGATGGTGGATGAGAAGTGGTTGTCCAGCCGGACATGTTGAGGTCGACTGGTCAGGAAGTCGAGCAACCAGTTGCACATGAGTGGACTGATGCCGAGGTCTGTGAGTTTGGTAATGAGTTGTGATGGGATGACAGTGTTGAATGCTGAACTAAAATCTAAGAACAGCAGTCTGGCGTAAGTGTTCTTACTGTCCAGGTGAGAAAGGACAGAGTGCAGCGCTATAGGGACTGCATCCTCCGTGCTCCTGTTTTGCCTGTATGCAAATTGGTGGGGGTTTAGTGTGGGGGGGAGCTAATGCGCTAACTTCAACCGTGTTGATACCAATCACCTGTCGGTGACAAAACCTGTTACAACATAGTATATCTTCCACAGCAGGGTCAAAATTGTAAATCCAGATCCGTCAGGACAGTTCAAGGCTTCAGGAAGTCATTGTTTGGAACAGTCATGGTTTCACTCTCATTGTTGTTGAGTATTGGTAACTCTGTTGCTGATTTTGCCTATATGACCACGACAAGGCTGCCGTCAGAAAGTATGACGGACATCTATAGGTTTTTAGAGTAAAGAAACTGTTTATTGTAGAGCAGTGATGCATTCTGGGAACAGAATGAATGTCATTAGTTGCACTGCGTCCAGGTGGAGAACATGAGGAGTATGTGAGAGATTGTAGTTAAAAAGAATATTCTGAAAGGATAGCCTATAACGAGCTTTTTTTTTTCATCAAAAAAAAAAAATTACTTAAACAATTTAGGCAGTTTTTGTCTGGGAAGGAAAAATGTGATTCAAAACTTTTATATGCTAACCTTTTTAATATTTACGGTGAAGGTCATAGCCACATCTCCAAACACGTAGCATACTAAAATAAATATTGAAGATTACAGTTTTCTGTGACAAAGTGAAAACTCGAGGGGTGTGAATGCCTGCGCACGGCGCTCCATCTTCCTGCTTTGACCCAGCCTGAGTGTTTGTTTCATTTAGCGCCCAGCAGAGCGGTGCGTGGCAGATTTTGGGTCTTATGTGATCAGAGGAGGAATGGACCACCCCCTAGCCTTCAAAGAAACAGGCTTAGATTTTTGTTCTTCTTCCCCTCCGAGGCTAATCTCTGCAGATGAAAGCTCAGGGATTGGCGGGTGACTAGATTCAGGACCTTATTCATGAGGAGAACTGACACGCAGTCATGCCGCTCTGAATCCCACCCAGCAGGTTTCTTGTGTCAACAACACTCAAATCTTGACAAGATGTCAAACTCCTCTGCGGTTTGACCTTTGGCAGCTCGTCATACGTGGGTGTCGGAACGCATTCGGCAGACAGAATTTAACGCACGATTCCAACACGTCTGCTGTGGACCGTGTTGTTCTTTCATCTGCCTCTCGCCTTTGATGCTACATGTTCCCCTCCCCCCAACCTGTGGAGTCTGAGGAATACCACCACCACGGGGATCCGAGCCGTGGATCTGAGTTGTTGCCCTCTGGAAGAATCTTCACGTCAATCCACTCTTGGCTCTGTTCTCCATAACCTTTTTACTACTGCCTTCTGTCATCTCCACTAGCAAAAAAATAGTACTGTCCATTAATATTTTAATTTTTTATTTAAAAATGCTCACATTGCATCACATTTTTTTGAAGCTGAAAAGTATAAAAATGTTAAAGGCAATCGCCCAGAGGTTGCCTTGTTGCACTTTATTTTATTTTTGTTTTAAAGGAAAACCTTATTACCAAAGATGAGCTTGTTAATAATATGGATTTGACTGATTTCAAATTCTTTTGAGATGTCTATAAATATTTTATTTGACCCATGATCTGATAGAATAGTTTTTTTTTCCCTCTTGTGATTCAAACATTTTGCTCACTTGCTGCATTTTCATTGAGCGCATAATTGTGCAATTGGACACTTAGAAAATAAATTAGCTTTATGAAAATAAGCCCATTTTGAAATACAAATTTTTTTGTTTAAAAAAAAAAAAAAAAAAAATTGGTGCTAGGATGAGGTACTTCAATGGAAACACTTATTGGCGCTTTTTTTCAAACTTCCGCAAATCACAAAGAAGACAACAGGAAGTAGTTGGAGGATCACAGTGCGCCATGTTTTTTAATGACATGTTGCGTGATCAGACGCATTCACGTTTGATTTTAATTGTGTTTTGTATTTAATAGAAACACAGCAATTGTGACATTGGGTTTGTCAGTCTAACTGATAAACTTTACGTTTGTCAGTCTTTTAGAGGATAAACTTGCACTATAACATGTATATCAATAAATGACTTGAAAATGATCTCGAAACAATATTACATGTTGCGATGTTATCGTTTATCGCAATAATTTCTGGAACAATTTATCATCCGGTAAATTTGTTGTTGTGACATGCCTGCTTACAGTCTAAATAGGAGCGCTGTTCCCACGTTTCTATCACGCGTTTTCTCAAACTCCCTCTTCTGTGGATTTATTGCTACTCAAAGTGACGCATGCTCAGCTTCTGCAGAGTTCCCCCCAAGGTCGGCGGCGCGTTGGCCGCAGCGGCCGACACCGGCTTCAGCCCCGTGTTTATTTACGCGCTGTGAAGGCCACTCTGGTGTAATTAGGATGATGTTAACACTAATTGGGCCTCTGGCTATTAAACGTTATCAAGGAGCCGCTCTCTCGCTCGCGCGCGCACCGTTCGTATCCGCTTTTAAGCGCGCTGACACACAAACGCGCACCTGTTTTCAAATAGAGCTCACAGCAATAAAACAAAGTGACCTTTTGAAAACATTACGGCTTAATGACTCTGTATGGAGGATGGGAGGGGGGGTCAGGATGGGATTCTACACACGTCTGTTATTATTTCCTCACATAGCACAAGCCTCGCTCTGCCTACCTCCTGGTTTTCTGCTGTTACTAGTCACTCCAACCTGTGCTGCTGTGATGTCTCAGTGTTGTTTCCCTTCATCTGCTCCAGCAGATGTTGGGGGGGGTTTGGCCTGTGACTCTGGTTGATTCAAACCCTCCCAACACGGTCAATAATTAATCTCCAGGCAGACTGTCAGGCTGAAATATTTACTCGTTTCTGTCTGGCGCCGGCCGTCTGATTGGCATGTCATTCTAAAAGTTAATGTGAAAAGATGTGCCTGACGCTGCGCTTATGAATCAGTTTGTTTTGCATGAGTTCTTGTGTTTGATTTGCGCCCGCGTCTTATCGTGTGCGCGTAGCCGCTTTCCTTAAATAATTGCTGTCAGAGCTTCTAAGCGACGATGCGTCCTCTTTCGTTCGTCTGGAAGAAGAAGAGACGATGAATTAGGGATGAAAAAGTGAGATTTTAAGCCTTACTCAAACCTTTTACCCATCCACACTAAAGGGCAGTTTAGACTGAAACGTCTGAAATTCCTGTTTTAGAAAGTAGCTGGACATGACGATGGAAAAAGCTGTTGAAGTGCATTCATTTTGTACTTAAATGCACACAGTTCTAATATACTGTTTATTGGATAATTATCTGGTTGAAGTCTTTTGTGTTTTCTGGTTTAATCTTTAACAAACATCCGTTTTACAAAAGAGGACATTGAACAGGCATTGAAACGGCTCAAGTTTGGATCTTTTTGGAGAGTTTCTGACCATTGAGGAAACTGATTATTTTCAAGTGACTAAAAAACGATGGTGTCCAAAAAGAGCAGCAACCAAAGAAACACATTTATTCCGACTCTCAATTAATGTTGGGTCAGTCAGCATTACCAACATTTTACCAGAGGGAGTTCAGTACTTCATCCCACATTTAGGGGCCTATTAAATAGGTTAGTAAAAAATGTAGTTCAGGTTTATAAATTGAGATTCTGTAATGTTTATTTTGTTAGTAGTTCCTCATCTGTAGTAGAAAAATGCAATAGCACTAGCTGCGTTTCCATTGACTATGTAATTGTGCAATTTGATATATTGAATATAGATGTGCTTAGTAGAAACACTGCAATTTAAAAAAAGAATATATTTTCCATAAAAATTATTGTCATTTAAATGAGGCAGGGTTTTTTGGCCATATTGAAATTGTTTTACTTTACATTATTGTATTGAACACACGTTTTTTGCATCACGAGTCACATGATCTACTACTTTACGTTGCCGCCGACGCACACCGTAGAAAGTAAACAGGAAGTAGTTGGAGGATGATGGTGTGTTTTTTAAAGACTTATCAAGTGAACAAATGTATTCACTGGGTTTCTTATTTAGTGGAAACACTGCAGTTGCGAAATTGTGTTTTCTTTTTATATTACAGACTATTGACAAAGTTTTGCCCACATTTGTATTGGAAACGCAGCATCTGTGAGTTTGTTGAAAATGTCTTATCTTCACATTTTGTTGTCGCAGACGGGACTTCCTTCAGCAAATGGCTTTCTTCTTGCCACATTTTCTTAAATTCCAGGTTTCTAACAATTCGAGAAGTGAACAAGTCAACAAATTTCCACACCTTAGCTGTGGATCCTCTGAGCTGCTTGTCTGATCAATGCCCCCATGTCTTGGTCATCTTGCTGTCGTGTAAATACCCTTTCCATTCTCAGATGATGAATTGATCAGTGCTGAATTGATCAGTGCTCTGCGAGATGTTCGAAGCTTTCTGCTGGACCCCATCTGTTGTGTTGCAAAGTTACTCGATGCCGTTTGTTCAGACCTCGGAGGCCTTTACTGAACAGACTGAATAAATCATACACACACCAAATTGGTTACTCCTGAAGGCAATTTGTTGCACTTTATCCAGGGTTGTCAGAAATAATTGAACTTAAAAATTGAGTCCTCTTTTTGTGAAAGCTTCCTATTTTCTTCCACTCGATAATTACTGACTATTTTGTGTTGGTCTATCAAATAAAATTCGCTCTTTGAAGTTCGGGGTATGAATACTTTGCAAGGCGCCGTGCGAATGTGAATGTCCCGTGAAAACTAATGAGTTTCCTTTTATCGCAGAGAAAGACAGCACAAGTGACCGCCATCACCGCCTTTCCACGTTCCCCTGAGGCTTTCTACTATTATCATTGAGAAAAAATGAAAAATAAAAGGAGAGCGAGAATGGTACCTTCTGAGTCCTAACTGTATAATGGTATTTATACAAAACACACTCCCTGATAACTGCATTTCCTCCAGGGACCTGACAAGCATTTTGAAATGTTTCAAACAAAACCTCACAAGCGCATTGTTGGTGCTGAAAGCAGGGGAAGAAAAGAAGGAGAAACATTTTACATCTCTCAAATTATAAAAGATGCAGCTGTGTATCCAGTCCCCAAAGGCAGACGTAGGGAGGAGGGTAATAACGAGACATTTCAAGCTGACAGAAGTGATTTCTGAAGACGGCGAAGGATGATTCAGAGGTGTGCGCTTGTGCCATAAAACACAACTGACAGCAAATATTCAAAGAAAATGCTCCAGTTGTGTATTTCATCTTACGCCTCTTTGACGACTCGAGTGACGCAGATCAATCAGTCAGGAAGCAAAAACCGCCAATTTCATTAGTCTAAACCTGTGCCTTTTAATAGAAAGTGAGACAAATCGGGGCGCTTGATCAACACCAAAACTACGCCATCCAAATGGAACTGCTTGTGATGCCTAAACCTAAATACCCATGTGTTGCCTATATCTACTTATTGATTTCTTACAGTTTTTGGTGGGACGTTACCTTTCTCTAGCTGTCACTGGCTGAGTGGCAGGGTGCAGCTTGAACAGATCCCAGGACCTTCTTGGTGAAAGGCAACATTTCAACCCGTGACAGAGCAGAGGAAAGGAGAAAGCACAGAAACATTATCCAGACCAGATTACCGGAAACTTCCACACCATAATTTATTGGTCAAGTAATGGGAACAAAGTATTCTTTCAGAGAGGATTAAAAAAACTAAAGAGCTAGTATTCCAACAGTTTCACGCTTCAATTATTGTTCAGTCATAGCAGAGAGAAACTATCAAATATGCAGTGTCCAGGTTTTTAGTGGAGGTTTCAACTTTACTCTTTGTAAAACTAGGAAGAATCCTGTTTCAAACTAGACTACAAGTTTCATAAGTCACAAATTGTGCTTTAATGAAGCTCTAATCAGTGTAGAGAAGTCTAGTTCAGCTTCAACTAGTGTTTCTAATCCCCCAAAAAGACAAACTATCCCTCTCAAATCCACTCCAGGGGGTGAATAAAGTTTGAAATAGCTCTTGAGTTTAGGATTGAAAGAAGGAATGAAGCAGATGGCTACTTCTTGGCATTCGGAGTTCTCACAGTGCTTACAAATCACTTGATTCTTGCTCTGCGTAAGGTTTCTTTTTTGCATCAAGGACACAGAAAGCTGCCACACAACTGATTTTGTAAAGATAAAGATGGATGAGAAATACAAAGGAGAGAGCTGTCTGAGGAGTGTGGGAATAAAGATATACATGTTAAAGGAAAAGGCTGCAGGACATTTCCAAGCAACTTCATGTTTTTATGATCACGGCTTCCAATATCGTGAAAATGTTCATGGAACTGTGGCCAATTGTCCTGGACATAGACACAAGAAGCAATGCGTGGACAAGGCCCTTCATCCGCCTTGCCTGGAGATGACGACATATTTGGCTCCTATAACATGGCCTGTACATGTACAGCACTTTCTCAAGTCCAGAAGACCCAAAAGCACTTCACTCTACATTCCGACATTCACCCATTCGTGCACACTGATGGTGGGAAGTTAGTGCATCGTAGCAACAGTTGCCCTGACAGAAGCAAAGCTGCCATGTGTCAGTGCCATCTCCGACCTCCACCAGCAGGCAAGGCGGGTGAAGTGTCTTCCTGAAGGACACAACGACGGAGACATTTCAAGTTGAAGTCCTACCACCATTACCCAGAGTGAACATGCACTTCAACTGATGAAGTCACACATTTACAGCAACTAGATATCCCGAGAGGGTTCAATTTGATAATAAATATTATCATTACGAGATTTTATTATGCCAGTTTCTTCAAAGCATAACCGCAAAAAGAGTATCTTGAAGATTCAAACTGAGTGATGAAATAAACAACTTTTATTCCATGCCACGTGACAATGTTGTCAAGCCCGTTCGTTGGTGACACGTGAGGTCTTCGATACTTGTGTCCACACAGTCTGCAGACGCACATTGAGGATCTTTTTTTTTTAATTCTTTCTTTCTGACCAAACATTGAGTTACTGTAACTTTTTTAAACCTCCCGCAGTTTTAAGCAAAAGGGTCATTTGGACCCCATGTGCTTCTTATCCTATGCGCGGTCGCACGTACCCTGTGTGCGCTTTTTTTGTGTGGTTTTGGGAACTGACGGTCTGGAGGGTTTACAGGGCCCCATAGTGAGGAGTCTCTCCACATGACCTTTTGTCCTCTCATCAAACTTCAAGTGCAAGTAAGCTAATAATTTATGACACATCCTCTGTGTTTGCTGGCATTCAATAATTTACTTAAATGGATAGTCAGCTCCTCAGAAATTTAATAATTTACATACCCATCGCTAGGCTGCATGTCCACAAGTTTCTGTTCTTGGTGGTAGATTTTTTGTCTCTCTGTATGTGTTTACTCCACAACTTGAACGATCTCTCCTGCTTTCTGAAAGCTTGGCAAATGTCTTACATCGACCCCTCTCTGTATCCTGGTCTACACATCTCTTTGTAAGTGTCTCAGAAATATTTGTTGTGTTTAAAAAAGAAAAAAAAAATTCAAGCCTTCTGTTTAGTTTTTTGGTTTTTTTTTTAAGAATCAATAGGTCTGTCTGTCTACTAAACCACTTCAAAGAATCAGGCTCCACTGATGCAATAATGCATAAAGTTTAGAGGAACCGTCTCTGTGTTATTGAGTTATTGTTTGGAAGCCTGTCTGAAAGGTTAAAATAAGAAGTGGGGAAACATTTGCATCAGTGCACAGAGCTGCTGCCTTGAGGCCTATTGTCTCCAGAGAATAAACTTCATCACCATCATCAGTCTTTTTTTTATCCCTTTTGTGGAGTTTTTGTTTTATTGCCATCTTGTCTCGCAATTTTCCTCCTGCCAACTCTCATGAGGCTACGCAACTGCTGCTATTTGACACCGCAACATTGACCGCAGGCCTTAATGAAAAATTGTGGTGTCTACTTCCTTCCAATATGACCTGTTTATGCCCACAGTAGACAGCAGTGGCCTAGAATTCACTATTCCCAATCAATGGTGCCCAGATGATAAACTCGCACCGTCTCCTTTTGCCGTGGCGTAGTGGGATCAGGTAGGGAAAAATGAGAGGGTGTGCATCCCCGCATCCTCCTACCAAAAAGAAAGAAAAAAAAAAGAAAAATTCCCAATCAATAGACTCTTCATTGCACTTTTGATTGGTGAGCGTTTTCAGGTTGTTATTTTTTTTCCACCGGAATCATAGAAGAAAATTGTTTTATTTTCCGTGTCAGCTCTTCCTCAACCAAATTACGAGGTAGCCCACATGAATGGAGATGATAATCAAGGAGCATCCCGCGTAGTTTGACTCATCTCTCCTCTTCTAACCCTGCAGGTGGGATTGATTGGCCCAATCAATAGCACCTGAACTAATTGAACACATATGATAAATATTTAGTTGCTTATGAATAGGATGAGACACTTCATATCTTTCTAGTTCTTGTGAAAGCAGGGCAGATTGGTTGACTGGAACACCTCGTCTGGCCTGTGTTTCCTGTAAACGCCACAGAAAGCGTAACTTTAACTCTTGGTTGGCAGTAAGGTTCCTTTTGGTGACATCAGTAACGTATTTTTGGCGCTCCACTTCAAGATTTCTCTTTGATATATGGACTCTGGGCATGGATAAATGAGCTGGTACCCTTCCAACTTCTATAAACAAAAGGAAAAGCACTCCTCTAGTACATACATTTAGCATTAGTTCAAAAAAGTAAAGAGATGTACTCAATTACCAGAATTCTTGACATGCCTTGCTGCGTATAAGACACTGAAGATAAACCAGAGAAAACAAAGGAAGAGAGCTTTCTGAAGACCTCAGAAATGGGATTATAGATATCCCTGTTAAAGGTAAAGGCCAAAGCCATTCGAGCTGAATTCTGAAGTCAAACTGCGTCACTTTCTGATGGCGCTGTCCATCCCATCCTGAAATATGAGGCGCTTCTTGAAAGAAGAGCCTGGAGGGCCTCAGTGCTGATAGAAACACACACACAAAAAAGTCTGTAATTCATCAAAATGAAAGCTAGAAAGCTTGGATCACCAGCAGAATTATACGGCCGCTTCCCATTTTTATATTGTGCTTTTAAGAAGTTAAACCTTCTTGTTTGGAGGACAAATGGGACAGCTAGTCAGAACTTTATGTTTACCGGAGGAAATGTGAAGTTTTTATTTAAAGAACACTAGCTCTTTTGAGTAACATGGATGGGCTTCAGTAAGGCAGCCATGCGCAGGTTCCACATGGCAACCATTCATCTTTGAAGGCTAACTCTAAAGGTCTCAAAGTAAAATTCAAAGTATCTGTTTTTTTTATGCTATTTTTATTTATTTAATAACATGAGGTATTCGTTCCACACTCGGGATCCGGGTGCCTCAGTGGTAGAGAAATTTCTCCATATACAGAGGCCACTAGTGCCAAAAATCATTAAGTCAATAATCCAACTACTGTATTCCTCTTCTAATTAATCCTACAGATCAGTTTTTAGACAGAGGTGTGATGTGGTCAGCACTGCGCGTGAGTTGTGTGTATTTAAAGTTCTTGTTCATTTTGTGGATTTATGTTGTCTGACTTTATTCAGATTGTTGTGGTGACGACAACAAGCGAAGAAATGCCCTCCAGACCTGTCCTCCTGAATTTAATAAACACCTCATTCCTCTTTTTTTCTTTTTTCTTTCCCCCCCCTCTTCATCTCATCCTCCCACCGTTGTGTGTTGCGCCGCAGTCTTCAGTGGATTTTTCTTTTTTCTTTTTTTTTAAGCAGAGCAGCAGGTGTTTTCTGGAAGAAACGGTGGCACATGGATGAGCTCTGTCAGACTACTCATTAGAGACTCTGTGGCTCCTTAGTCTCCTCATTTAGAGTGGAGAAGGGCGCGCGTGCGCACAGCGCGCACGGGCCTCACGAGTCTACAAAGCAGCAGGTGGCCACTACCAGGCGCACAAATCAAAGCAGTCACCACCGGCTCATAGGGTGGATATAGAAGAGGAGAGAAGTAAGGGGGGTGGGGGAAGTTGAAGTTCTTACTTGATTTTGTCTTGATTTTCCTCCCAGAACATAGTTTTTTTTTTTTTTTTGTGACGTTCACGCCGGCGATTAGGCCACAAGTTGACAGGTGTCACTGCGGCGGTGACGTCTGGTGCGCGGGCTGAGGAGCCGGGGGAGCATATGGCGGAGGCGGCTGAGCCTGGCGGGGGCTGTAATCAATGTGAGTGATTTCAGACCGAGTTTGGGTCTAAGATATGCGGCGACGATGCGCACTGCGAGTCTAATTTGTGGCGCACTCTAAATGAGATGGATTCCGAGAGTTGTTTTCCCCTGCTGCGTTGTGTGGAATTGCTGTGTCAAGACACGTCCCAATTTATATGGCATCTGTAAATAAAACCGCAGTTTCTTTTCACACATTAAATGATGATCTGAATGCTGCGTATGTTTTTGAGGCGGATCTGCCGTCACTAATTTTTACTGGCCTCTGGCTTCTCCACCCTGACCAAAATGGCTTCCTTCAGCCCACTGCCAGCTTTAGCCTTTGTGGTCTAGACCAGGGTTCCCCAACCTTTTTAGTATCGCGGATCGGTCAAGACTTTGCAAATTTGCTGCGGACCGGGGGGGTTTGCAGACACCGATGCTGTTGCTGCTGTTTCTAACTCATTCTGCTGCTTGTGGGCTCAATGTTGGCGCTCAAGACGTAACCGACAGAATCCGGTTAAAGGATTTTCAAAATAAAAGATCCACCAGACTCAATATATAAAACGGAAATATTTAATTATTTCTTGCGCAGCCCGGTAGCAATTGGTCCGGGGGTTGGGGGACCACTGGTCTAGACCACCAGACTTAATATAAACAGAAAGTAAATCTTTTTAATGAAACTGCAGCTCTAATTTCCCCAGCCTTTGGAGATGAATGTCTTTGCCTGGAGGTGCTGGTATGTTCTTGGATAATCTTTGTATCTTAGCCCAGTTGCTGTTTAAAGGTGTAGAGTTAGCAGTCTGCCTATCTGCACTCACATTTTGTCACTCTACAAACTGAAACTTGGAACAGATTTCATTGTAAAGTTGACTTTTAGTTATTTCACCAAGGCAATATAAATTTGTTTACTTGATAAAAAACATGTCTCAGTAAATAAACTAAAAATAATACATAGCAAAATTAGTAGTAATGAAAAGCTGTAATCCAGCCCAAAATGAATGATGATGTTGTTAATGTTAAACGAAGGTAACTTTAAACCGGTTGGGATTTTAGCATTGATTTAAAGGAAATGAGTGTTTCGGTAAGTTTCGTAGTTTTATGGAGCATAAAAATGAACGCTGCTTCTCCAAAAGCTTCAAATTGTGGCGAAGATTCACTTTTATGCAGGACGGCTCTAATACAGTCAAAGCTAAAAAAAAAATCTTAATCCACCCAAATAAAACTATAAATCACTGAGGTTAGGATTTTAACATGAGAAGTGTTGAAAAAGTTCAAAGGGTGTGATTACTACTGCTAGACGCTGTACATGCACAGTGAGCGATGTTCGACCCATCAGTCACAGTGGGAGGCCATTGTTGCGGCGCCATGCTAGCTTTTAGATGTATTCAAGCCTACAGAAATAACACCCTGACACAGCAGGACTAGGGATTACGCAGGACTGGCATAATTTGTACATAAATGCAAATTCACAATTGCTGTTGCTTTTAATGCTTTTCAGATATGCATAAGTATAACTGTGTCCTATTGGATTTGTTGGATTGTAAAGGCTCTGACAGACACAGGCCTGAACCAACGCTCTCCAGCTCTTCTTGTCCTTTTGACACGCCAAAACTTAAACAACAGCTATCAAAAAACAGGAAAAGTGTTGAGCACGGAGTTTAAAAACATCATCAGAGTGCATTCTCTGCTACATATTTGACCCGGTTTCTAGGTTGAGACCTTTCCCAGGTTGCGAAACGTGACAATTTTGTAGCAAGATGCTTAAATGAGAATGGATTAATGCATTTATTTACATAGGAGAATTCACATCACGTTGGACTCACAAATGAATCGGACAACCTGGTAACGGTGAAGCTTGCATTCTGCACAGAAGTCAGATGCTGAAGATCAGAATCAGGCCAACTCATCTTTTGTAGCCTCTGTATTATGGCTCGTCCCTGTAGGGGGCAGCATAGGGTGCTTACGGCGAGCATGCAACGCAAAGCAACATGCATAGAAAAAGAAAAAACACTGTCGTTAGCAGGAACATGGTTACATTCGTTAATGTGTTGGTGGAATTATTGTCTTTATGGGACAAATATTAAAGTGTCTGTCTTTGCGAACCTCCACTAGGAGGAGCTCTTGGTTGCCTGCCATGTCTTTCCACATGTAACCACAAAATATTAGAGGAGCACTGTGCGGAAAACTTGCTCTACATAGATGCCGCGGTTGCTGAAATGATGAAATTTGACCATGTGTTGCTTAAATAAAGCTTTAGGTGTTCTTCTTCAGTTGGTTGGTTGACATGATCTCCACCTTGACATGATGCATCAAAAACACCGTTTTATGTGTTTCCTCTAAGAAAAGCATTTTTGAGCACAAAATGAAAGCCACGTTTAATTGCTATGAAGCTATTGCAAAATCAAAGTAATCATAGACAGAGTCCAAACGTTATTGTTCTGTTTTAACTTTGTTTTTGTATATCAGATCATTAAGAACATCAGTTTTCATATAATTCTTTTTTTTTTTTTTTAGAAAACTTATCCAAAGCAATTGCTCTTTTATTGAATCATAAATTAACTTTGATTATGGCTAAGTTCTGATAAGTTTCATCAGCCACACCCAAGCTTGATAAAATAATTTTAAAACGTTCACCTAAATAGAACTTGTCTGACGACATGGAGTAGGAAAAGAAGGTTTTGGACATCTGTCTGTCTGGGTAGGGTTAGAAAACTGTTTCTAATACTTTGAGTATCCAACAAATCACAAAAGATCACAAAAGAACCCAGAGCAACATCCAAAGCACAGCAGGAGTTGTTTGCCTCAATTAACTAACATCAGGGCAAAAAGGGCATCCATGGGAATTAAGATGAAAACCACTGCAGAACCAAAAGGAACATACTGTCAACAAACACAATGAGAAATGTGCAAGGGGGCAAATATCTTTAGTAGTTATGTAAAACTTAGACGAGTTTCACTTTTAACGATGTAGATCGTTTAATGCAAAAGCTTTCTTTACTTCTACAACATGGCTCCCTTCCTTTCCTGTTAGTCGGCCATTTTAGAAATCTGTTTTCCTCTTTCCTCTATTAGTCTCCTGACCAGTTTCTGTATAGGTTGGTGCTTCACTCGTGATGAACAGAGGCTAAGAGGAAGAAAACACCAACTTTTCCTCTTTAACATCCACAATGTATAGCTTCCACCATTATTTCTAAACTCCTTGTCTTTAAATCCTGTCGCCTTTTGTCGTCCTCTCACTTGTTTTGTTTTTTTTTTCAATTTCTTTCTCCTCCGGCACACAACCTCTTTATAGCCCTCCTTGCCATGCTGCGATAATTAGTCAGCGCTAAAATAATACAGCCTCAAGAAAACAACAAGAGCTGAGCAGAGGGGCTTAGCTCTGCTGGGAGGAAACAAGGGAGACGGGGAGGGCTGGCGAGAAAGAGAAAAAGAGCGAGAAACAGGGAGTGCTGTGTGTCAGCCAATTGAAATGGCTACCAGTGGATCATTGCTGAATGTGTGCATGTCTGTGTGCAGGGAGACAGCTTGTCCCCATTTTTAATCAGGGGCCCCTACTTGGTGTACGACTGAGCGAGTGGCTGTTTGTGGTTGTGAATGTTGTCGGTCTTTTGGGCCTCCGTGGTCGTCACGGCGTCAACCTTCCAGGGACGGTGTGTTTAGGAAGCCGTTGGCTTACATAAAACTAAAGTCACGCTACTAGAAGATTAGCTAAACAGCTGCATTTTATCCTCTTCTTCCCAATGTAATTTGAGTCAAATCCAGAAGAAATGGTCAAGTTTATATTTGTATAGGTCATTTTAGCAACAAGGCCGTTCATAAAAACATCATACGGTCGCCAATGGTGAAACGAGCATCAAACATTACGTCTTGTTGAATGCAATCATGGAAATCATCAACACACATCAAACATGTTGATCAGTGTCATTCATTCATCATTTACTACTAAAAGGCAGCTCTGAGCAGGAGGGGTTTTAGCCTTGAGTTAAAGGAACTCAGTGTCTTTTGGCCATTTTGCCGTCTTTTGGAAGTTAACTCCAGATTTCTGGTGCATAGAAGCTGGATGCTGCTTCTCCATGGTCATTTCTGATCAAAATGATTGAAAACCTGCGAATATCCGTGTCGGTGGCCTTGAGTTTGGTCTGCATAAAAATGCGCCTGAATCCCTTGATTGCTTATGTATTCATATAGTTGCATGTTATACATACATTATTATCTTGACGTACGGCCTAGGTGTGTGTCTATGTGTGTGTGTTTATAATACTGGGGGTGGAAACAGTCCACATGGCTTGATAGTAGTTTCTGTGGTTTCATTACTCTATGCTAATCACGCCCAGCAGCTATTTCTCATTTACCTGTGGGTTCATCGGAGCCAAACTCCATCCCCTCTTTTACTGTTCAAACATTAAATTGCTCATTTTATTTGGCAGCAATTCTATTTTTCCTCCATCTTTTGCTATGCTGCTGCTAACAAGATGGTCTGACTTCGGTTGATGTTGAAAGGTCAACACATCGTCGTATTTTTTATATGCATTTTAAGGCTCATGCAACAGTGGCTAATTGAAGCTCGCCAGCAACAGCTAGCTTGTAGTCTAGCTTTTGTTGGCAACAAGAGTCAGCTAAACAGAGATAGATGGCAATTGTTGGCTACCTAGCTCTTGTTACTTTGCTAGCTCTAGGGCTAAATAGCCATAATTAGCAATTATTGACTAGCTTGTTGGCTAGCTCTCCACAGTGAAACCAGGTGGTGATAGCAACGTCATAGTGTAGGGATGCTTTTCCTCACCAACAAGTGCTTCATAACTCTTGTTAGCTAGCCAACAAGAGCTAGCTAACAATTAATTACAATTATTAGCTAGCTTGTTGGCTAGCTCGGGAGATGAATACATCCCCATAGTGAACCAGGGCTGGTGGTGACAGCAGCCTTGTAGTGTAGGGACACTCTTCCTCACCAAAAATAGAGAAGATGGTCAGCATTGATGGAACGATGGACTAGAAAGTACGGGAAAACATTCAGACATTTATTTATTTGAGACATTGTTCTTTTTGTGGAACGATTGCAGCAGACATACAGAGTTAAATTGGATTCAGAGCAGCTGGCTGCATATGCCTGTCACTTTAAAATTGACATCCATGTGTACGTAGTTTTTCACCACTACGCACTGCTTCGTGTTCGTCTTTCACATGAAAACCCATTTAAGGATAGATTTTAGTTGGTCACAATAGGGATGTGAAAAAGTTCCAGTGGTACAAACACTCTTTTATGACACATTGTGACAGATTCTCAGTGCCTCTAATAAAATGCACTGGCTTGTTATTCTCATATTTCATCGGCTGTCGAATTCTTTTGATTGCTGTTGCGCCAAATCACACTTATCGCAGTTGAATGGGAGCCGTTTTTGACAAATTAGAGTATACAGATTATTTCCAAAAAGGGATCAACAGAACAAAAGCATTTTTTATCAGAACGGGAAAAACGCAGGCGCCAGCTGAAGTGTTATGACAACACAAAGATGGGGGGGTGGGAGAAGCCATCTTTACTGTCCTGAAAGTCGGATTTGTGCTTCGTTGTTGTCAAATCTTTACAGTAGTTTACTATGTTGTGCTTTTGTTCTTTTGCATATTATGTAAACTGTCCTAACTTAGCTTTTTCTTTTGTATTTCACAGCTGGGACAACGTACATCTTTGGACGAGGCGGAGCCCTCATCACATACACCTGGCCACCCAATGACCGGCCGAGCACGCGGGCAGACCGGCTGGCAGTGGGCTTCAGCACGCAGCTGAAGGAAGCCATTTTGGTCAGGGTGGAGAGCGCCAAGGGACTGGGAGACTACCTGGAGCTGCACATAGTAAGATAAACACCTCATTCCTCTTTTTTCTCCCCACCGCATTGTTTTAGATTTCCAGTGAAACAACGATCCGTGTTCCAGGGAGTAAAACTGGACCCCTGGCTTCTCTAAGTGTGGCTGATTTTCCTTTAAATGACATTTAGATTAGTTTTTTTTTTTTTTTGCCCGTTTCTGCTTTCAAGGGCCGTTAAGAAGGATTAGGCTCTGAGTCCAGAAAATGGCTAATTATACACACACATACACACACACACTTCTTGTTATTTCTAGTCATCACCCTAATTTCTGTTTTACAGCTTTCATATGTTGGGCTTAAAGGTCATTAAAGCCCACCTCCATTGATGGATTGAAATGGCTATTAAAGGACAACAGGCATTTAAAAGGCATTTAACGGGGCTCTAATTGTATTGTTGACCTCCATGCTTCTTCCACCTAATATTCTGTTCATTTTCATGGTGGGTTTTGTGGTAATTACCATCCGGGATTACTCGCCGCTGCCTCTGAACCGTTCAGAGGGAGTGTTTTACTCTGCCGGATGGTGAAAGGTGATGCCGCAGCAACAAAAAGGGAGAAGACACCATCACTGTGATCTCCACTTATCTGCCCTCGGCCTCTTGTGTGCGCCCTCGCAGCGCTCCGGCAGCCGCGCCGACCCCAATTTGTTTGGTTCTTAGCCCGAGCGCCGAGAGCAACAGGAAGAGCGGTGACCCCCGGGGTCGCTCCTCATCCAGTGCTGGGTAAACTGAGAGCGACAGGGCGAGGGGCCGATGGGAGGCGGGGAGGGACAGGTGTGGGAGCCGCCGCTGCCGAGTTGACCGAGCAGGTCAAGGCCAATTTAAATGCTCTTAGCTTCAGTGATAAATACGGGTAATGACTGTAATGATGAAAGATTATAGTTGTAAATATAATGGACCCAACAAATAATGCATGGATTGGGGAGGGGGAAGCTAAGTGGTGATGCATCAGGGGTCAACTGTAGATGCTCTGAGCTGTAATGGGTCATTTCCTGTGATGTGAAGTCATCCGTCGGCTGGTTTTAATATTTTAAAAGTCGTCTGGAGCACAAATGACTCGGTGAGAAGTACAAGGATCTGTGAGAAGAGGGGAAGACATCAGCACAGAGAAGGATTTCACAGGAAAAATAAGGCGGCTTTATGTTAATAACATAAAAATATATAAATACTATCTGTAGTTATCTCTTTGCTTACATTTCAAATGGAAAAGCAAATATTAAACCTTAAGCTGCTGACTATTGTGGTTATAACGAGGGCCGGGACTTTGATATTGACTACTTAATTACATAAATTTTAATGCAATTAATTGCCTTTTTTTTTCTTTCTTTTTTTTTTTACACTCAAAGGTTCTGATCGGAACCTTTACATTTGCGAGTTTCCGATATGCCCGGAAATCTGATACCGCTGGTTATAATTAGATTTTTCTTAAAATTTTGATACTTATCTTCCTTTTAATACAAACACATGTGAGTTTCTGTCTACATGTACTCATGACAGAGGTTTACCAGCTAGCATCTTTCAGCTTCACATATAGTAATAAGACTTAATAATCCAAGACTTAGTAATAATAACTTAGCTTATTTTCCACGTCAAGTAAGAAAATAAATCAGATGAAGATGATTCCAATTAGAATCTTTTTTGTCCCTCAAACTGGTCCAACTCCTTTAGGATCTTGCTTTTTTCTCATACAGATTTTCAGTCTGATATTTGTAATTTTACAGCACAGAGTTGCCCACAACATACCATAAGTATAATACAATTATGAAAATCTATGACATCTCAGTACGGTAGTTTGAAGTGCATCTTTCTTCCACCTCTGTAGTCTCTGCTTGTGTGATGAGGAGTTTTGTCACCAGACCTGTTTACTAAGACACATGCTCCAGGATACATCTTCTGTTTACCGATTAGAATAAAATATTGTAGCAAAAAGTATCTTAAGATCTACTTTAAAATGTTACAAGAAGGCTAAACTGTGGTAAATATAAAGGAAGGAATAAAGAATTAAGCACAATAGCATACAGTTTCATGTAAAGTACTTAAACTGGCATGTTTCTATGAAGCCAGTTTTGTTTAAATAAAGTCGAATCCAATGTATCAGCTAATGTGTCCAATGCCAGTCGGAAGCCGAGGAAAATAAATGAGCAGCATGACTGAACAACATCTGAGGTGATTGCTGATGTCTTCCCGTCACTGTATGGTGTTAGCACACTCTTAACAGTTCTGCTCTCTATAGGCGATCACACTTCCAGTTAACCAAACAGCATCTGTTTCCTACTTTTCTATTTTTAATCTTCTACAGTCAGCAAGGATGCAATTAGAAGACTTTTTCCTCCCCCCTTCATGAATGTATATGTGCTGGTCAACAGATGGAGTGGAGAAAGAGAACGTTGTCATGGATTAGGTATTACAAATGTCGCCCTTTGGCGTAAATGCTATACGGAGTTCAGTCGACTCGTTTCCCATCAGCCGAGACGTTCTCTGCTTCAGCCTCAACATATTGCTTTATGTATGCTCTTTTTTTTTTTCTTTTATAAACTGACAGATATTATCCCTCCAGGCTGTTTTCAGAGTTAATCTATTGGCACATTCTTCTAGTGCACTGATGAAATTTGATTTAGGGTTTTGGCATAAAGTCCCGCTGTGGAGCAGAGGGATTTCTTGCCTTTGCGGTTTTTGTACTGTGTTGTCACAGGTCAGTTAAAACACCACAATAATAACTCTCACAGGCCAGGTAAAATTGTAATGCAGCCCAGAAACTGTCTGAGGACCTTCAGCTTGACATGTTGAGGCTTGACAGTGAATCCCAAATTACTCCCAATGGAAGCACTTTACATGGCAGCACTGTGGGAATAAGGAAAGAAGAAGCTGGAGAGTTCCTTCTGAAGACAGTCGATATTAAGAATGGTTGTCATGTGTGTGTAAAAAATGTAATGGTAATAATATACTTAAAGGTCAAATAATTTTTGTTTTCATTGACTTGTTATGCAAAGCAGCCCTGTTAAAATGTTGAGGCTGGTGAGAAACGTCTGACTTGCCAACCCAGATTTCTTGACTTTTCCTGAGATTTACAAACTGTGCCAATGAATTATAACATAACACAACAAAAAAAAATCTAACAATATTGCCATAAATCATCTGCTTAGGGTATGTGGAAAAACTTGAGCTTGTCTGGTGTCAAAACAAAACCAAACCAAACCCGACCAAAACCTTTCGTCAGTTTCTTCGTAGATGAAAATAAAAGCTAAAACCAGCTGTTCTTTACCTGGGATCTTTCCAAATTTATTTCATATATCCATTGATCCATTTTTAAGTCTTTGAGTCAACCTTCCTACCTGAGGGAAGGATTCCTCACTGTTTATTCCTGCCTGTTGCTCATCAACCCTCATCACTCATTCGTTTTCTTGCTCTTCTTCCAAGTGCATATTCTCTATCTAACTTCAGTGTTTTTCATTTACTCCCTCATTCCCTCTCGTCTGCCCCGTTCGTTCTCTCCCCCCCCTCACGCACACACCAGCGCACCCCGACACGGCGGGCCCGGCTCCTCCGCTCCCACCGCAATTACATTTCATTTGCTGCCGTTCCTCCCGAGTCGCTCCCCTAAATGACTCCGTTCAGCCCGTGGTGGGTGTTTGGCTCCTGTTAATTATGCCCGTCGCTCTCTCTTTTTTTTCTTTTTTGAGACGAGAAGCACAGGCAAATTAGACCTGAAAACCTGCGAGCCGTGGCTCCCATATCATCCCACCTAGTGGAGGGTCGGCCTCACGGTCCCAATCGAGCTACCGATGGGCTCCGTGTTTGCCGACCGTGGTCTTGAGGGCCCATATGTGGGGCTTTATTCGCTTGCGTAAAAGGTGATATAACACTTTTGTTCATTCGTTGACGGCTTTGTCCAATGTTTTCCATTGGGTTTAAAAGATCACATTCACAATTTTTTAAAATAAAGATTCAATTATCTTAAGACAAGACGTCATCTTTTTAGAATACCATCCATCTTTAAGTTGTTGGTAAAATCTGTTGTTTTTTTTCTACTCTTAAATTAGAGCTTCACAAACTCTGCTCTCTACCATTTCTTACTTGTTACAGGAAATGAAACAACACGGTGTGATGTTGTCTCTGCCTGTCCAACTAGAAATACTGGCACCGGTGCAAACGGCTGATAATAGCACGCCACCGGGACGTGATGGAACATTACTCCTTATCTCGCCTAAGCCACCCGTCTCTTTATATACTCTTCCCCGTTTCTGTCCAGACCTCCCACTCTTTCATGCCACTCGCTCCTTCGATTTCTGTCCATTTATGTTACGGAGGGCGGGAGATCACTCACTCCACCTTTCTGACACGCTGTCATCGGGCCACGTGCAGAGCTGGCTGCGGGAGAGTCGGAGAAGCCGGAAAATGCTGACATCATCTGCTTTAAAATGTCAGACTTTGTCCTCGTAGGACCTTGACTGGTGGTAATTATTTACCGTTGTTGTGGGTATAAATGCGGCACAGTCGCATTGACATTTGGAGTTCTGGATGGAAAAAAACCAAAAAAACCTCCTGATACATTATCTGAAAAAGGCCAAAGGAATGGTTCGCTGCTGAGCAGACATAAGCATATTAAAGGGACAGTTCAGAGTTTTTGTACAAATCTTTTGTGAGAGCGTTAAGAGTAAACGGATCCTTGTAGCAGAAAGATGTCATATAAGTGAGTTTCTTGATCTTAGCCATTTAAAACAATTCAAACTGGAAACAGCGTTAGCCACTGAATAGAAATAAGAACTGTTATTGAAACATCACAGTGCTTCTCATTGAGGCGACTTCTATCTTGAGAGCTCTACCCCGTTGCGGTCGCCACGACTCTGTCCAGTGGAGGTGGAACAGAATGCCCCGACTACTCTTAGATCATCTGTTTGGCAGCATTTTGGGTTCCCAGTGGGAACGATAAGCGGCAACAGAGTGAATGACAAAGACACAAACAACATGTAAGCACAGAAAGTTGTCAGTGAAAGAGGTAGAAAGTGTCTCTATAGCAACCTGGACTTCTAGGGCAGTGTCCTGGTCCTCAAGGTGAACTGCATAGCAAGTTTCAGATGTTTCCCTGCTTCAGCTCAGTCGGCTTCCATTGATGGCTGATTAACAGTCTTTTGCTGAGCCGTTAATTGTTTGAATCATGTATGTTAAAGCAAAGCAAAGGAAAGATCTAAGACATGTAGCGTGCCTTGAGGACAAGGGTTGAGAAACACTGGTGTGGGGATATGAGGAGCTCCATTACAATCACAGCCCACCTTTTATTTAGTTTGTAACATAAATTTGTTCCTTAGCATAACATCAAACTCTCGTCCCACCTCTTGTTCTTATGAACTTGGTATCATGTCTCGTCTTGTGAGTTGTAGGTCATGTTACACACCTAGCATGCAGGCTTGCTTCTAGTCCCAGACATCGCCTTGGCCACAGCATGAAAATACCTTTTCTGAGGCGGCCAGAGGCCCAACCTGCCTGGATTACATCCAGTCTATTATGACTGGATATAAGTCATAATATATGACTTATATATATGGCCTGTCATGGTTTAGTTCTTTTAACCTTAGAAGACAATGATGTCTGCTGAACATCATGTCATTATATGCTAATAATATATAGCATATTAGATGATTAATATGCTATATAGAGCTTTTTACCCTATGGTTGACAACATTTTCCTACAATCCTTTGAGGGTTTATCCATGTTCCTACAAACTCACTGGAATATGATGTCCTTCTATAATAAGAAAAATATTATTCATAATAACTTCACAGAATCTCCTTTAGACTAGCTCTTTTACTTGCTTTTCAATGTCACATTATCAGATTTCTCATGTGTCTTTAAGTATTCTCTGCCAACCAAGACTGTTTATCAAACAAAATGAATATGAACTTACCGTTTGGTTAAGAAATTAGCTTTATTTTCTCTCTCTCTCTCAAGCTAATGAACAACACAAACTAGAAAACTCAAAGCTCCATGGTAGCCAGTAAATTGATTGACAACCTTTGATGAAGAGAAATTTGTCAAGTTGATACAGAACAGAAGAGCCAGAATTGTTTGAATCGGATATCAAAGTCGTCTTCACCTAATGAAACTTTTTAAGGCGCCATCAAATTTGCCTAAAACTGGATTTCATTTAAGTCTCTTTGACTGAACTACCTCTGTGGCTGCTGGTCCAACGTTTATCTCTTCAGTTAATGTTTTTATACTGCAGTTCTTTCTTTCTTTTTTTCATTTTGGCAGCTCTAGCAATTTGAGTAAATGTTAGAATAAATTGTTTTGGTTTTTTTTTTTAATCGTTTTACCTAATATAGCTATTCTCTAGAAACGTAGAAGACAAAGAAACGTATTCCCAATGAGTCTTAGATTCATTATTTAAAACTTTGATTTTCTGCAGAGAGAAAATAACCACCACAACTATTAGTCATTATTACAGCAGAAATAGTTTCTGAATAGGGATTTTGCCTTTTTCACTATTTTATAGTGAAGAAATCCTCACAGTATCAGGGAATTAGCTGCGTCAAAGTTAAAATAATCATTTGGGCATTTCAGGACGACTTTTTTTCATTGCCAACCTGCATGACATTTTCACCATCAAGGCCTGGGGTGTTACATCCACAGAATGAGGGATACTGACAGATACGAAAGCAGGCTGATAGATAAATCTCCCATCTGAGGCAGCTGGGAAAGGTAGATGTCCTTGGAAGACCTTGGAAGCAAGACATCTGAGTCAAACGGCTCAGCATTACACACACAAAGAATGTCACTTATTTATGACATTCTTTATTTTGGTTTTTAGCAAAACTATTCCCTGTAAGGGTTTGTAAGGCAGGTTAAGGGTTAATAACTGAATTCCAAGCTTAATATGCAACAGAAACAGTTTTTAATTGAAATTTGCATCAATACAGAAACATGTCACCTCTAAAGGTTATGTTTGTTTGAAATCTGCACGGCACTTTACTTTTAACAATCAAAATCTCCTGATGCTCCAGGACTTTCTCATTAAAGGACTTCAACCCATAGAGAAAAAAAAAGCATTTTATCATGCTTGCAACCGTAACTTTTAAAATCTTGCCATTTCTTGTTTCTGTAAATTGTCAGTCACCTTGATCTGCCTCATGTCATTTAAAGATGTTCTGTCATTCTTGGCATTTTTAAGTAAGAATAAATATTACTATCCAAATTTAATGGTATATTGATGAATGAGTCACTTTATCAAAATAGTGTAGACAGTTTAATACTTGTGAATTATACTGAAACTGTTACACAACAGGAGAACTTAATAGGATGTACGTCACCTAATAATAAAAACTCAAAAAGCTTAAACTCATAGATTCGCCGTCCTCATTAAATTTGCAACAGTTTTTAATACAAGTGTTCAAAGCAAAACTTTTTTTTTTTTACTTTTAAAGACCCCTACTGTCCAACCCTAACCTCATTATTCAGAAACACCAGAGTAAGCACTTACACAACTGAGTCCTTCCCAAATCCTCCGTTGAAATGAGTGCCATGGTTGCAGCTTTAAAGTCCAGCAAAATAACACAACTATGTCATTAATATTAACTTACTCAGTAATGGATGCTCATATGTTTCTCTGTTTTGCCAGGTACAACATTTTTGTCCCTGGAGCATTTTGTGTAGAGTATATTTTGGTTTCCACATCTTTAACTTTTCTCTTCAGCTTCCGTCTTCAATAAAATCAAGTCTTGCTGCTGTTGATGTTTTCATATAAGAAAAAACAGAGCTAGCCATATCTCTGAAAATTGCCGACACTAACATGAGAGTGCACACTCTGTTTTAGTGTAGCAGATTACTTGGATCATACCATATATCATACCATATTTTAAACTATCTCCAATTTATTACGTCAGTCAAAACTCACAGGAAAAGTTGACTGCCTGGCTCTGAAACTTTGTTTTACACTACATGAGATTTGTTCTACATTGACATCTCCATTAAAAGCATATATAAAGGGAAAGAAAAGCGACACTTCCAGTAGAAAAATCTGTGAGGGTTGTCCTGCAGAAACACAGTATGAAAGCAGTCGTTACTCGCCAGCTTTAACGACTGCTACACCAACACCGGCAGTTTTAAAACTGGGCATGTGGGAAAAGTTGTCTCTGATTTCAATCTGGATGCAACACCTACAGCAATGTTTTTCTGGCATCATGCTCCACTGTCCCCGCTATGTAGCATGGCTGTCAGCAAACAGAGTGGTAAACACAGGCACCGAGCTAAACCCCGGCTGAGAAGCTGTCTTTTCTACTGCCTCCTCAGCAGAAAAGGGTTTGGTAAACGCAGAGTTGAGAGAAAAAGTTTGTTCATTAGAACTGAGCAACCCATGACATCCCATGATTTAGAGATTAGGTGTCATCTAAAACTGTTTGTAAGTTGAGTAATGAGGGTCTTAAACCCAAGAAAGGCTTGTTAAAGATGCGTGAGATTAATTAAAACAGGAGCAAATGCTTCAGCTACTACTTTCGCAGGGTCGTCATAACCCAACCAAATGCCTCGACAGATGGCCAAAGAAAGCTGGGGGTTTTTTATGCACCTTTCATTACCCGCTTGATCTCTTTTTTTGTTTTTTACTGTGACTGTTTAGTGGTTTCTGTATGTATTTATTGCTGTTCTCACTTTGTTCTCGGTGTGTTTACAGCTAGCAAGTTGTTGCACTAAGTGCTCTGTGGGAAGTGTCTCATCTGCAGTTATGGGCTGGTGCGCAGAGCGCAGCGGGCCTCCCCCCCCGGTTCCTCCATCACAGGCTGTCCCGTTCCAGACTCGCAGCATTAAATAAAGGCTGCCTCTTGATTACTCGTTAGGGAGCCGTGCTTCAACAAAACTGTCATCTGAGTCGGGACAGGGAGCGGGAGCCTGAGGAGGGGGGCAGACAGCAGCACAGACATGGCTATATTTTCTGCTCCTGGTGCTGGTCACACCCTGACTGAGATGAGAGATATTCAATGTTTCTGCTAAGTCTTTAGCCTGGTGAAAACCAGACCCTTCTCTTACGCTTTGCTTCGTACAGAGGGTCTGGACTCTCAGCTGTGGAGAAATGATTGCTTCCTGGAAGCGTCAGGTCTGTTGAAATTTTAAAAGTTACCCAATCGCTAACGTTTGCTCATGACACATGTATTGCGCCAGTTCAACGCTATGAAGCTAATTGGAAATTGTCTGCACTGTAAACAACCATCCTCCACTGCGAAGAGAGACGTGCTGAGCCGAACGAGGTGGCTGTTCATCCATCCATCCATTTTCTTTACACCCTGGTCCCTATCTCCAGCGAGACATTTTGGGCGAGAAGCGGGGAACACCCTGGACAGGTCGGCAGTTTGTCGCAGGCGGCTGTTCATGTTAATTCAATATTTGGAGGTGTGACCGACACAGACTGTACGGCTTCGCTCATTCCTCCGCTGCCATTGCTAAAACTACAGGCAGACAAAACAACGTGTAAAATCAAAGTCATCGTTCACAACTTGTCCTTCTGCTTGCTGATTGGTCCGGGAGAAATCCTACTGAGGAACCCATCCGATCTGATGGAAAATCGAGTCTGATGATGTATGCAGCAATTAAAACACATCAAAGTTAAAGGGGCTTTGCAGACCACCAGTGATTCTCTGGTGGTCTGCAACTGCCTCTCCGACTGTCCGACCAAGATAGACTAGAGGTCTATCAGGTCTATCCTGGTCAGTCAGTTTGCTGTTTTTTGTTGTTTTTTTCCACAGCAAATTGACAGAAATGTAAGACAGGAAGATAATAGTCAGTAGAACTTATTTAACTTTTCCTGGTTGTTGTCCTGGATACAAACCATACTATTTGCAATACAAAATGGTCTGGTTTTTGCCTGCACAGAAATGCCTTTACTCTCATTGCCAGCCATCAAAGTTTTCAATCGGAGTTCAATGGCTATGATGTACAGATCAGCTAACGTTACCTTAAGGGCTTTAGACAGCAACTGTTTCATTATGAGTTGAGAAATCAGTTCTGACATGTACCACCAGCCTGGGATGAGTTGATCTGTGAAGAGGAGAGGGTGGAGAGATGCTCGTGTCAGATAAAGGAAGACGGTGATGGAGATAAAACTGTAAGCGAGGCTTTTATCCCCTTCTGCCGCCTTAAGTAGCATGCTGATGTGCATAAGAACATTCAGTCTTCGGCATGCTCAGCTGTCATTAACACTGTGTCAGTCAGAGCTCTCGTGTTGTAGCCACGTGTCTACTATCCTCAGTATTTACTTGGTAGAACCACCATTTGTCGCAGTTACAGCTGCGAGTCTTTTTGAGTTCAAAGCTTTGGACATGTGGAGCTTTAAATTTTTTTTTTTTTTGCTCGTTCCTTTTCGCGTAACAGCTGAAGCTGTAGACTGGATGATTATCTTTGAACCAAAAAAAGTCTTGCCACACATTCTTTAGATTTAGGTCTGAATTTTGTATGTTTTGGTCCAAATTGCTTCATTGCGGCTCTTGTTGTATGTTTCAGCTTGTCCTGCTTGAAGTTGAAAAGGACACAGTCTAAAGCATTTTCTTTGAGAATAACCGTCTATTTGTCTACATCTGCCTTCCTATCAAATCTGACCAGCGTCCTTGACTCTCCTCAAGAAAAGCCACACATCACGATGATGCCATCACCATGTTTCAGAGTGCAGATGGTGTGTTTGATGGGAACAGACCTTCTTTCACCTGTTTGCTGTGGTTCCTACTAGAGGTGCAGAGAAAAATCGATTCGGTAAAGAATCGCTTTTGAATTGTGTTGGAAATTCGGAATCGATTCAAAATGCTCAAAGGTCAATTTTAAAATACTTTTAAGTTGTACGTCTTCGCCTCTCCTATTTGTGAGTATACAGCATTTCTTATTACATGTTCACTAAATCACCCCATGTACTTTGAAGAATTTTTTCATATTTTCTATTGAAGAAAATGTCAGGCAGTTAAGCTAACCTATTGCTGATCATTTCAGTTACAGAATTTTACCTATAATTTTACTGTACTGAAATGAAAACCTATTTTCATTTCAGTATAAACTGATTTGATTCAGTGGAACAATTTGATGCAGTTCGGAACCTTACACAATTGTTTTAAAGATATCTTCTATTTGTTCACACTGTCTTTCCCTCTTGTCATTCGCATAATTTAAACCCAATCTCTGGACCGTTTAAATAGAGAACAATTGGTTTTGAATCGAATCGTGATCATGAAAATCGGAATCGAATCGCAAGGTACTGAAAGATTCGCATCTGCTACATAGTTTGTGGCAAACTTCAAGAGGTCTGAATATAAACTCCCCCTACAACCTTCAGGTTTTATTAAAAAACATTAAAGTTTATGGTTGGAACTTTAAAATGTGAAAATATTTAAGGGGTATAAATGCTTTTACAAGGCCCTATGTATGCAGTTACAAGGTACAGCGGTTACTCCCACTGTTTCTCTTGTACGTTTAGTTATTCCCTTATTTATAACTCCCTTCCCTCCCCCATACTTTCTTACTTAAATGGGTGTCACTTCCGCAGCCAGCTCTCCTTCATCTTGTCAGGGAGTAAAAAGGCAAACATGCAGGGAGGGATGGAACAGAGAATAAGGCCGGAACAGAGAGAGAGAGAGAGAGATACAGAGACGCACGGCTTTGATGAATGCAGCTGCCTCTCAAAGGGGAGAGTGGGCTGCCGTTTGTAATGAGATCGGGTCCTGGTGGGTTTGGCAGGGTCTCTTTCCTCGGCCGGTGGGAGCCTGACAGCGTATCGATTAATCCTTCCCTTTCGCATTACTAATTAATTGCCCCTGCAAGTAGGGGAGACGCAGGCTGATAGTTGGTGGTGGGCAAGGGGCATACTCAGGTTTTAGAGGTTTCATGTTAGGTGGCTTACTTTGGATAGAATAATCTCACCCTTGGATTGGCAGACTACCCCCCGAAATCAACCCTTTCACACCTTAAACCCCCTTGACTGATGGTGGTGGTGGAGAGCAGCACAAAGCACAATTATAATTGCTCCCTGGGAGACTTGATTTTAGAGTACACAGCCTAACGTGTGATGACCACTTCAAAGCAGTGAATTGGCTCGTACCTGTCAACTGTCTAAGGGGGGGTAGGCGGTTTTGTGGATAAACCTCAGCCCCATCAGGAAGTGATGCAACAACCTGCACTTCACAGTGTGGCTTTGTTGATTGGACTGACCTCGTTGTTTGTCTTGTCAGAGCTGCAACAGCACAATAAGGGAATGTGTGCTTCCACACGGGATCTGCTACTGACAGAAAGGAGAGCTCAGCACCACAGAACCGGAGCGGGTCAAGCAGATAATCTACTGAGAATGGTAATGACCTAAACTATTGACTCAGGTGTGTTGCGCAGCAAAATCTTTCTAGATTATTGTCAAAGTAACATCTTTCTCGTTCAACTCTCTCTAGCTGTTTGTTCGTTCAGGCTATTTTTAGAGTCCTAGTTATCAAAATGTGTTCTACCATCTCGACCTCTTGAGTTTTTATTCAATTCCATTTTTAAAAAAACAAAAACTTTTGTTTTCCCAAAGGGAACTTGGATGTTTTCATAACTCATAATTTCCAAGTATGTATGATGATGTGGACAAGAAGCATTTCCGGTAGTGGTCAGTCTAACAAATCTGACAAATCTCTGGAAAGAGAGACATAAAACTGCTTGCAGACTGCTCAAAGCAAAACTGGAATAATGTTGAATACTTTACCAAGTCTCCTGTCCCCACTTATACCACATACTGACTCAAAAAACATACATACAGAAGTTAAAAATGTGTTAGTGACAAGCTCTGTTGAACGTCAACAGTTCGTCTGGAATGGTTTATTAGTGTGAATCCAGACTAAATTGCCGTCTGAGTGCAGCTGGTATATTATGTTCCTATTTCTGTTTCTTCAAACAATCATTGGAAGTTTCTGAAAACAGTTTCTTTTCACTTCTTTATATTTTCGTTGGTTTTTTATCTGTTGAAATGCACTGGGGACACTCAGCATGGTCATCTGCTAGCACTGAGGCCATAGACATGTAATCGTTCACTTAGCAAGGTACCTTCCGTTATCTTTAGTGGTTTTAGGTCGCTGTACTGTGGCCTTCGCTGTCTGGGTGTCCTGTAAGAGGAAAGGAGTGGATGAGTTTTTCTGATCAATATTCTGTTAAGTTCCAAGAGGAAATCTGTTGTGTGGTTTTAGACCTGCCTGTTTAGTCTGTTTGCACTATCTTCATAGTGTTTAATGCAAATAGATGTTTATTAGTTGGGAACAGTTGTCTTTGAAGTTTGTCATTTTATCTAAGATGCATTTTCCACTTATTCCGAAGCTTTATTCCAATATGACTGACAAACACAGCGGTAGGTCACAATAAGTTCCAATAAATCAGCCTGAAACAAAGAGACAGAAAATGTGCTCAGCGCATGACCACATCTTCCAAGAGCTCAGCCAGAAAGAGAGACCGTATGGACACAAGAAAAAAAAAGATTAAAAGAGAAGGGGAGGGCAGGAAGGCAACTAAAAGCATGAAACAAGATGGTGAAAAAAAAAGTATGAGTGCATTTATCCATTCTACTTTGTCTTTAGTAGCGGCCCCGAGGATGGAGCCACTGTCCAAATGTCACTGCTGTACATCCAGCCCTCAGCTCCCTCTGGATGCACTTTAGCTAGGTCAGCCTCCACTCACTGCAGTGAGCAGTGGGTCTTAGAGGACAAGCCATTTATTCAGTCCAACTCTGACTTCATTGAACACAATTGCAGCCCGACACTCCTCAAGAGGAATGATGCATCTGTGGGCATTCTGATTCACTGACATTGACTGATTCTAATTCACTTTTTTTTTCTGTTAAAGTGATAGTGTTTTTTAATGTAGCAAAGGCAACTTTTTCATACTCATGAAATAATTAGCAAGTTTCTCAACTCAGCTGTTTGTGTCATGGGGGTAACGGTGCCCGTTTCCATTGTTCATCGGGCGAGAGGTCGGCAAGAAACACACAGTACAGACAGCAATCCATGCCAACACTCAGTTCCAGTTCACATAACAGTGAGGTTTTTGGACAGTCTGAGTACCTGGGGAGAACAGGCAACCTCCATACAGAAAAACCTCAAGCCTGAATTTGAGGAATTTGAACCTACAACCTTCCTGAGACAACAATGCTACCAAATTTGCCATCATTCAGTCCACCATAAAGCCGCTGCAGAGTCAAATGAACACCACCATATCCCGAGGCCACAACCCTCGGGTCAAACACCGACAAGCAGAACGGCAACTCCCAACAACCATTGCCCTATCCTTATGCACACAACACACACCCACACCTTCCGTCAGGATTGATGCCATGTCGACAGACATGGAGGACAGCAACACAATACACCCAAATTGCCGGAACCCGCAGACAATACCTGGTAACCCACAGACCACAACCAGCTCAACTCAACCCTAAGCGGTGAGTTGAATATCAAAACGAACTCACTGTTCTCCAGTACCGTCACCAGTCCCCAGACCTTAATTCAATAGAGAACCTTGTGGTTGTGTTTGACTGAGATCTACAACCAGCAGATCAGCAGCAAATAAATGATACCATCATGTCAAAATGGACAAAAACATTGTCCAGCAATGTTTTTGACACCTTGTTGAATCTGTGCCACAAAAAAGTAGAGTAATTGGGGTGATGGTGGCAATGGTGGTAGGAGTTCATCTTGCAATCGGTGCAATCAGTTCTCGCAGCTCTGTCGTTGTGTCCATGGGCAAGACACTTCACCCACCTTGCCTTGGTCAGAAGGGCCAGTGGCCACAGTATGGCAGCCTTACTTCTGTCGGACTGCCAGACAGAATTCAGAAGCTTGCCGTCACCAGTGTGTCAATGGAAATGACTGATTTTATCTTGAAGTTTCTTTGACAGTCCTGAAAAGCGCTGTGCAAGTCTGAAGTCATTTCATTTCATTAACACTGAAGACAAAAGGCAATACTGAAGACAACCTAATACTAGCAAGGTGTACTTAACGTGGTCAGTGAGTGTGTTATATGTTATGTTAAATTTTACCCACTAATTTCTCTGCGGACTCGCCATGTTGATAATGATTCACAGCAAAACAAGAAACTGAAAAGTGGCTAAGGACAGAGGAAATAATAAAAAATGGACTGACAACGGAGAGCAAAAGAAAAAAAAAAACGAAGCGAATGTCTTGTGGGTAGAGCGAGGCGGAAATGATGTTTACATCTGCTCATCCATGCATATCGTTCTCGACTATGGTTCCAAGCCCTCGGTGATGTACTCCAGGCACCACTGATGAATGCATCTTTTCTCACTCGCCACTCTCGACATTGAGAGTCCATCAGCCACCCTTCAGTTCGTACACCGCAAAGAACAACTTCATAATTCAGCGCTTTTGTTGTGCTGAACTGAATGCTATTAGGAACGAACGTCTGAAGCCGTCAGCATGAATTTGGTCAGATGAGTGAAGACTATTAAAACACAACCGGTGTAGAGAAAAGATAAGAACATGACTGTTTTTTTTAAAAATTGAAATTCCTTCCTCACAGCAAAAGAGCGATCATTAAGTGTCGGTAAAATTACTTTCTCACAACATCCGTCTGAGGAAGAAAGGAGGATGTCAGTGGTATAAGAAAACATTTTGGTTATGGCCTGATGTTTATGTAAGTTTCTTACCTTGGTTGTATGACATTAAATTGGCATTACTCCGTAATTACTAAACAAGGAGCGTTTTTATTCAATATCCACCATCCTTTTAATAGCGTATAGCCATAGAATACTATCACAGTGTTCCATGTTCACGTATAATTTACTAAATTAATTTCTGTGAGTTTAATGATGATTGCTTCCTCTGGATTGGTTGCTAGGGTTAAAGGTTCATGATTTGTTGAGCGAGGTTCTGCTTTATTTATGTAAATTAGTTGCAGTAGGTCTCTTTGTCTCTGTGTTAAGTATAAATCCAGAGTAGTTGGTCATGAATGGTGAGTTTGAGAATTCCAATTTTCCGCCACATACAAGCAACAGATAAAGTAGCACACACAGCACAATGCTATCCGCCATTGTTTCTGTTCTTTGCTCACACCAGCATAGTGGTACGTTTTGCACATGTGGGCTTTTAAACCTGCAGAGTACTTTACACTTCCTCAGCTGCACGCTAAAATCTGTTGGCGTGCGGCTAGATCACAACAGAAATGCTATGGTTTCACTGAAACCCGGCTCAGTGCAAACGGAGCCTCATCAAAATTATGTTTTTAAGCCTTTATTTTTGCTATCTATGATCATTTTCTACTTAAAGCTCATAGGAATGTGACATTTACGAGTAGAATATTGCATCAGACCAATAATAATAATAATAATAAAAAAACATTTTAATACTGAAATGTGGGCTTATTTTAAGGGGCAGTATTGTGTAAAGTCAACTTTTTTGAGCTTTACATCAGGTTATAAAGTTTGGAATTCTTTACCTATGTTGGTAAAACAGGCCCCCTCTTTAGCAATTTTTAAATCTGCTCTTAAGACTTACCTTTTTCGGTTGGCCTTTGAGTCAGTCTGAGATGCTGCTTTTCTGTATTTATTTGGGTATGTTTATGTATTATATAGAGTGTTTTACGTCACTGCATTGCTGGTTTTATGTGTTTTAATTTTACTTTATTTGTATGATTGTACAGCACTTTGGTCAGTGGTACTGTTTTAAAGTGCTATATAAATAAACTTGCCTTGCCTTGCCTTGCCTTATTCCCTCATCAAAAACATACCTGGAGTGTTGCTTTGATTCTTTCATGCATGTTTGAGAAATCCTTTACTCTCCATGGCAACCATTCAGCCGTGCAAAACGCCTGGTTGAACCTAGTTGAGCCTTGGAGGCGAAGCTCCTTCTGCGAGCTGCAGATTCCAAGCTTCTGCCTCACAGAGAAGCCCCTCCCCCATGTGTCCCCTCTCAGCTCCCGCAGACTAGCCAGCAGCAATTAGCAAACACCTGGAGGAATTCTGCATCTGCTAAGTTCATTGTATGAGCTGCTTCTCAGTGCAACGCTGGTAAAAACATTGTTAAAGGGTTAATGGAGGAGCCATGTTTTTAAAGAGACAGAGGCCCGATTTCAAGGCGTTACATCTGGAAATAAAGTTTCTTTTAAGTTATATTTGATGTAGGTATCATTTTTATAACTGAAGCTAGCATACTTGATTATGCCTTTAAATAGCATTATGTGCCTGGAAAACACATAACACTCCCCCTTTAAAAGAATGTTAAATACCTCCATTTCACAAGGTTGTTTTGAGCTTCACCAGAAGATATAATCTAATTTATTGAACATGGCAGCAGTAAGCCAAGATGCCAGGAATGTTATCTACTACAGCTGATATATTATAAGTTATATTCTAACAGGTTCACTGTCAATTTAGGATGCTTTTTTGCTATTTCAAAATCATAACTCAGTCTCAGTCATATAAACAGTTAAAAAAAAAAAGCGTGGTTCCAAATGGAACAATGTTTAAAACACCAAAATGGAAATATCCTGTGATCTTTCATCCTGTACCCTGTCGCAGCCTTCTCTCTTTTCAATTTCCTTCCCTTTTTGGGCAGAGGAGTAATTCACCTGTTATCCATCCGTACCGATATGGGTGACTGAGGTCTTCGCTCCCCGAGCAGCGAGAGAAGTCGACTGTCCGGCCGCCCTCTCTTATTCCCAAAGAGATGAAATCCTGTTGTCAGGCCGGCGATAACCGAAGCACGCCGGGCCCCTGAGGTCTGAGCAGACCTGATGGAGGGGGCCGCTAAATCTTTCATCACTCAGCTGATAAGGTGTAAATAGGATTCACTGGTTGCAGCTGCCGTGATGCTTTGGTAACTCTCGCTGTAAGGAGCTTTTTTCAGCACGGTTTAAACAGATGGCGCCGGTGGATCCGGGTGCAGACCGAGGGTGAGACATAAAGAAGACGGAACGTCTCGTTCTAAGATGAAACTCTGTCGCGAAGACGCGTGCGCTTTGGCTTTTTCTCTAACCCGTACCAGATATATACGGGCTCATGGTAAAGAATGAGGGTTTAGTTGTCAGAATGTAGTGCATCTGCGTTGCCGCTTCCCCATAAATCTTTAAAAAGCTTTCCGTTCCCACCCTAACACCCTTTCATCCCCCCTTTTCCCTCAACAGGCTGCCAGGCCTGTCAGTTTGCCGCGCAGTTTATATTCATCGACCAAAGTCTCTCCGGGGTCTTTTGTGTCTGATTTGTGTCGCCAAAATTGGCTCTGAATGTGATCAGAGATGGAACAGAGAAAGGGGAAGAAAAACAAAAAATCTGCCTCATTCACTTTGATTTACTGCGGCAGCCACTCAACGCCTCACTCCTCCTCCTGAGATGAGGGTCAGTTTGGATTATGATACACAAACAGCTAACGCCGTTGCTAAAGCAACACGTATCATCCTTTAACAAAGGCTCTTGTTTACTTAAGCTCCCAATCTCTGAGCACATCAACAAACCGAAGGGAGGGGGACGGATCTTTTCTTTTGGCGTGCGTTTATGAGATGCAAAACAAAAACAAACAAAAGGAATAAAAATCTGTGCCACGCTGTGAATATTCAGTCATAAATCACAACACATCTCTTGTCTCCATTTGTCTCCCCGAGCTGGGGCGCCGTACACGTTCTATTCCTGCAGCCACGAGGGAGCAACCACTTGTGAGTGAGTGAAGGATTGGTGTCATTGAATTTTTTTTTCTATTTTTTTCCCCCTGCACACTCTAGGAGGAGAAGGAAGTTCATCATTTATTTACCGGCTGGCGCTATCAGGATTTCTGCACGGCGCTGCTTCGTAGGTTCATCTGGTTGGGAATGGGACAATCAAGACACAACAATCAGCGGCCCCTCGAGTGTAAATTACAAGCTGCTCAACTTGGAGGAAAAGGATGGAAAGGCAGAAAGAGATGATAATAAACTGCAAATAAATCATGAGCTCTCATTTCATCAAGCAGCACCAGACGCCAGTGTTTGTCGCAAACTTCCTTAGGAAAATCCAACTTGGAAGACTGAAGTTTTCTTTTTTTTTTTTTGCGGAGGGGGGAGGTAGTTGGGCCTTTTTTAAATTTTAGTCATTTTATTTCTCTCTCTCTCTCTCTTTCTCTCTCTCTTATCCACCCCCTCTGCTGAGTCAGTGCTTGAATGTACACTGACTCAGGCTGTAGAATTATATGCTAATTAAAAGCCTTTATATCTAAGGCTGTGGGGCTGTTGGTGCAAACAAGCAGAAGGAAAATGTCAAAACTTTTATTGAAAAGATGAGGCCAACTGTGCAAAAATAAAAACTGCATAGGAAATTAGAGTAAATAAATAAAAATCTACTTATCGCAGTCTCATGGTAAATAGTGCTGCTGTATCTCTAGGATATTGCTGACAGAATGTTGGCAGGTTTAGCCCAGAGTATTTCCATTTGGAAATTATTTTTGGTTAACTTTCATTTATTTCTATGTTGCATTAGCAATTTAAGATATATTCCCCTGTAATATGCACCACTGTTCTCCGTTTCAGAACGCGACCATCATGCCACATGCACATCCTAGCACTCGTTACATTGCCACCGTCTTTGAAACCCACGTGATGTAAACAAAACAGGGAATAATAGCAAGTAATATCTTGATTATTTCTGATAACTATACACATTTTGTGTGGATGTAGACTTCTACACTATGAGAAGAAAGACAGATCAAGATTAAGGCTCACCAATGGTACAAGTGTTTCACCAGTTATGATTTGTTAAAAGTTGTGAGATGTCGATGACAGTGTTTGTTCAGCCTGACAAATATGACAAAGTTATTGTTCAATCTTGTTCCCACATCTCTACAGACCCAATCAGTTCCCTACTTAATGCTCTGCAGGTGCCTCCAGTAAACCGAGAACAATGCAGTAGAGAGCTATGCTTGTTTCAAGTTCCTCAGGTCTCTGTATGGATTTCAATGTGCCAGTGTTGTTTTTTGACCATGTATGGTCATTATAGATCTGGACTCCCAAGGTTGGGGTTGGGATTATCCACTAGCACTGACTCTACACAGTTCAAGTGGGTTTCCACTACAATTGAGTAACAGCTGTGATTGACAAAAAGCCATAGCTATGTTGAACATTCTGTTCAGTCTGTGGCTTTTTGTCAATCTCAATTAAATCCAGAGTCAAAGGAGTCTTGTCAAGTGTGCTCTTGCTAACAGTTGATTCTGACTGCCTTTTGTAGGTTCTGGTCAGCGGATCTAGTAACAGCAGGTTGTCACTGTTTGTGGATATTTCCCAACAAAGAGAAAAGAGGCTTGATTGAACTATAGGTGTGAATTCTTGATTGTTATGCACCAAGTATTATGTGGAGCTCAGCACAGATGGTCTTTTCACTTGGCTATTGTTAAGAAAAAGGGAGGCTGTGTTTCATGTTAAAGAGGACAGCATTGAACCGGATAAGTTCTAGGCCGGGAAAGTAACATGTAGTCTCAAGCATCAATCTCCTGCTGTTACATGACACTGTAGAGGTCTATGTGAAAGTCGCTGATCAATCTTATGATAAGACTATTCAGATAATCGAATGTAAAAGAGGGTTGAGGAGAACATTATTAAAATTTCCATTCTATTACTGAAGTAGACTCTGATAATGGATCTGGTGCCATGTAACCGTTACTAGAGGAAAACTCTTATGACCGAGCAGAGCAGAGTGAAGCCCCACTGGGTAGGTGCTAGTGGAAAAGGGCCACAGGAGACTTGATGCAATTCCCTCTCTAAACAAAATGGTTGCTAATGTTGAGGGCTGTTTGTTCTGGAAGTTGTTGTGCGTTCCATTGACAAAAAGCTTTGAAAATATTCAGTCAGGCTGTGCTGGAAGGAAAGAAACATAAAACAAGGAGCAGCTCAACGTCTCCACACTTACTTGATACTTAACAAGGGCGCTGACTTCCTAGGCAAGAAGTCACTCACACGTCAAAGAGGCAACCAACGCAGACTATTATACAGTGCACTTTGTACACATGGATCTTTCCTACTTAATGGAGGCTAAAGCAGTAACTGTTATGCTGTTCATTTCTGAGCCAATCGAAGACAGGGGGAAAAAAAGGCGCTTGCTAGTTGGACACGTTCCCAGAGCAATTAGCTGAGTCCACATGCCTGTTTGATTAATACACAGATGAAAATTAGCTTCTCCCAGTCATTCTGCTGAGTCGAACCTCCTGACATGGCGACGAGGTTAGAATGTCAGCATACCTCGCTAATGACTCATCCAACATGACGTATGCGTGGTGTAACATGAAGAGAGAAGCCATCTGGGTCTGTATGACTGACATTAGACCTTCCGCAGGTAGAGCTGTAGCAACTAGACAAGCAGACGGGCCGCAGTCGATTCTGTTGACGAATGAAGCCCTCTGCAGTCTCGCGTAGTCCACTTGCTCACAGGTTTACATTACCATGCAGTCGTTGCTCAGTTGGCCGAGGCGCAACGCATACATACGTGACAAATAGGGTAAAGTTATCAAAGCTGGCAGGCTCAATAATTAGAGAAAAGGCGAGTAGTCAAGCCCAAGGAGACCATTTCCCTGATGGATTAGCAGCAATCTCTTGCATCAGCGTCCCAGAGCTGTTTACAGTGGCAGCCATAAAGCAGAAATATTGGACGTCAGGGATGCCTTTCTCTGGATTCACTTGATCAAAAGCAATCGGCGAGCTAATCAACAGATGTAATGACATACCGCAATCTGTGTTTTGAAAGAAGCGGATGTAGTATTAGTCAGAGGATAGAATGAGTAAACAACAGGCTATTCCTGGCCATCCAAACACTCACATTCTCTCTATCTCTCTCTCACACACACACACATTGCAACTCCCTTAGGTTCAACACCGACTGTGATGCCAGTAATGTGGAAAAGGAGAACACCCAAGAGCTTCTCTGAGGGCTCCCCACCTGCTGTTTTAACAAGGCCCAGATCAGTGAGCTTTCTCAAGGGCAGATGTCAGGGGGTGCTGCCTCCCAGCTCCGCTGCCCCCCCCTGCCAGGTTTGCAGCTGTGTGAGAGGTATCCTGCTGCACCTTTACCACCGTAGATCAGCTGAAGGCAAATACTATCATGACTTCCTTGTGTGCGTCTGTTGCGGAAAACATCTCGGTAGTGATACGGGTACAACCCCGCCCCAGACTTGGATCATTGTTGACAGGGGCATCCCGGGGGTCGAAAGGTGTAGAGGAGACGGGGAAAGGAAAGTTTTCACACTTTGAACGTCTTGCACACGGATGCGAACACGCACAAGAGACACATGCTTCATAAATCTCTGCGTGCTGGAGGCTGTCACGGCTGGGTGTCGAGATGCCGCGCTTGCATAGACAATTAGCCGCACATCTGGCCCAATGATTTAAAGTGTCGAGTAGACAGCTGGCACAGCGCTACTGGTCTTTTATGTGTGAATCTGGAAGTTCCTGGAACATGGAGAGCAGTTAGTGCTGGGTAGCCTCTAAATCTGAGGTTAAATGGAAAGAGTAGCAGTCAGTTTTAACAATGCATGTTTCCTAAAACGCATAAGAAAACCAAAATTTGACCACCAATGATCAGTTTGGACCAATATGACCAATTTACAAAAGGTAGGAAATAAAACTAGTCATACAGCAAATGTGTCCAGGAGTGATACGTTGAAGGAACATTTTTATTTTACCTGGTTAGCACACAAAATAACCCGTCTTTGTTTCTGTTACCACTTGAAACTGGAAGATGACCTTGGCCTTATTCATGAGAAAAGTGGTGAGAGGTCTTGAGGAATTCTGCTCCAGGACGATAATATATATATATTTTTCCATATCAGCAAGTATTGACCTTGTTCATTCTCTTCAGGGAAGAATAGCTGAATGTGCAGCCATCAGGGAAAGAGTTGACAAAGAAAAAAGATGGAAGAAAACCCCAAAAATGCAACAAAATTCAAAGGTGCTGAAATAAAAACAAGGCCAAAGTGCTGAATTAAAAGAAAAGTTGAAGGCAATGTGAAAAAAGAGCTTAAAAGAAGAACAGGCACAGATGTAGAAACAGGTCAGACATGGGAACAGGACATAAGAAAGATAACTCTGTTCAAGTGTCGATCCTCAATTGGACTTAAAATCTGGACTTGGACTGGGCCATTCTAATACATTAATGCTGAGTTAAACCCATCCTTAGTAGCTCTGGTTTTGTGTTTAGGGTTGTTGTCCTGCTGGAAGGTGGACCTCTGACCCACCATTCTCACTATGTTTCACGGTGGGAGTGGTGTGCTCAAAGTCACGTGGAAAGTCACTTGTTAGTTTTGTTCCTCTTTATGCAAGTGATTTCTTCCACAAAGACCAGATTTGTAGAGTGTGTAACTAATAGTCCTGTACTACAGCTTCTGAAAGGGGGAACCAGCCTCAACATAAAAGTTGAGGCTGACATATGTAGGGGTTTAAAGAGTTAAACCCCTACACTTGGAGGTAAACTAGTGCCCAAAAGAAATGGGAGTCCTCCCCTAGACCTTAACTACACCTGACACGTTTGTATAAATGCTATAAAGATAAGGAGAAGCTAGTCAGGATGATCAAATCTACCCAAGTCATCAATCTACACCAGTCTGTTGTAAGACCTGCAATCTTGAATAATGACCTCATTTGGGAAATTTTGTTATGACCTAAACCCACCTTAAACTTCTCCAAACTGTCTACCACATCCCTTTGTCTCCAAGATTCTCTTTGTTCATTATTGTTCTCTAATAAATCTCAAGAGAGCCTTAACAAAACGGTAATATTTATACCAAGTTGAAATTACGTCTCTAAATAAGATTATGGGTCTTATTTAGGAATATTAAAGGGAAGTAAATACATATCCATGTGGTAATGTTCATGTTTTTATTTGTAGACACATAAAATCCCCCCAAAAAGTACAATGAGGTTTCTTGCTGTTAACAGAATGTAGAAAGGCTCAGAAAGGGTGTGAATACATGGCAAGGCACTGTATCCCTGATGTAAAAACTACAGCAAAGTGTGGCAGATGAGGGGGAAAAAACAAACCAGATTTATTTATTGTCTTAAAGTGACCTGAAATAACACAGTGAGCAAACTGACCCGGTCAGACTGATAATTCGAGGGTCTGCTGCTTGTGAGACTGGGAGGAGGGAGCCACCTCGCCGCCCGTGGATCCGATCAACTGCCATCAACGCCATGTCTCAGACTCTTAATTATCCCTCTCGAATGATGAAAATGAAAAAAAGGAGAAGTAAAAACGGAGGCACAGCCGCGTGACGGCTGGTGGGTCATTTAGAGGAGCGTTTATAAAATGAGATTCCACACCGAGCGAGGTGTGGAATCGTATTAGAAAGTCTAATGCCTGCCCGGGAAGATAAAGCAAGCTAAGGTCGCCCCGATCTGCCAGTTATCAGGGGTGACATATCATGGCAGGTTTAGAGAAAAGGGTGCAGCCACGTTCACATCATATCTCAGAGTCTTAACTCTATCATTCTCACACATATTTCATATTTGAACAAAGTGTCAGTCATATCTCATCAGCAAGTAAAGGATATACATTGTTGATGATGGAAAAACACCAGTATTTAGAGGTTTGCTACCTTTGTTGGACAAAGAGTAGGTTATTTCTTTATTTAGGGATCCCTATTAGTCTCTACCACAGTAGAGACTCTTCTTCCTGGGTTCCACACCACAAACATTACAATAAAATCATACTTTTACAATCATTTATTTTAAAAAAAAGTAATGAATTTCTTAAAATTCAAATATGAAATTCAAATCCACCACTTCGACAATTTTAACATTTTACAAACATTCCAAAAGAACGTCACGGAATACCTTCAGCAATTTCAAAGACAGGTTAAAAACAAAAAAAACAATCTGCACTTTGAGTATCAGTTCCCCATTTCATTAATTCTATATTTCAGTATCTATTGTAGATTTTTAAAGGCTCTTTCTAAAGTTTAAAGTAATTACAGAAGGCAACATGTAGAAAAAGTTTGTGAAGTGTATAGAAAGAAGAAGGTTACATTTACAGGTTGTGGAAGCATTGTGATTTAGGAGACTGTCACTCAGGATGAAATGTATTGTCAAGGTGACTAGGTAGATGATTACCAAAGCAACAAGTCTAGCAGAGCTTCCAAAGCAACCTAACCAGCAACCCTGGCACAGGGTCGTGGGCATCCACCTTTTTCGGAACAATGGTATTGGTCCATTCATTCCAAACCCACATAATACACCCTGTAGAACATAATGCTGAGTCTAAGCCCAGCAGGCAGTGTGATTTTGGCTGCGTACCAACAATGTGACTGGTACCTTAGTGTGTGTATTCACATCACAACCCCTCCTTCATGGCTCTGCTTCAGCAGTAGACGGTCCCCACACAGCCTGTCTACGAGGCAATGCCTTAGTTAAGGTCTACAAACACAAAGTGCTTGCACAATCCATAGTTGATGTGACTGGCCAGTTGGAATGAGTCACACTCTTCTTACTTGCCCCTTTTTAAGAATTTATTGGTGCATATTTAAATGTTAAACAAACTGTGAAATAAGTCCATACACTGTGTTCTCCATAATGCCCCTCTCTTCATTATCGTCTTAAATATGGATTCATCAGTAAATATGTCTTCATTACAGCCACTCACTTTGAGAAGTTTGTCCTTTAATTTTTTGTAAGTTGCGAACATTCCTCCTGTGTTGGTTCGAGGCATTTAACCCTGAGTTGCCTACAGCTTCGAATATGAGTGTATGAATGTGTGTGGATTAGTGAGATGGGTGAATGTGACTGCTGTAATGCACTATAAAAGACTATAAAAACACAATTTAAAATCAGTCCATTTACTGTTTAAACATTTTACAGAGCTGTGTTTGATAAATTATAAAAAACAACCATGGCTGTCAAAGTAAACTACACATTAATCATAGACGCAGCTAAGAGACCCATGGTAACTCTGGAGAAGAACTATTGACCATAGAACTAATTGTACTTTGTTCTCCTTTATGAAAGAGTGATAGGAAGAAAGTCAGTTTTAAAATTAATTCTTAAAAAGTTCTTTTGGAGTTTTCCACAAGCCAGGTATGAGACATAGCAAACATTTGGAAAGAGGTACTCTGGTCAAATTAGGACAAAATTGAAGGATGTAGCATACAGTGAACTTCTGGTGTTCATGGAGGTTAGGGACTACAGTAGCCTATGAATAGCTAAAGTACCTAACTACATGAGAAGCCCTCTACAAATACTTACAGTTGCTCATTTTAATAGCAAAACACCACATATACCTTTAGCATGGTATACAGACCATCTTAGCATTAGCACAGAAGCTAACACCTTGGCAATGATTGTGAAGGAAAATTGATGGTTTTCCTCGACTGGCATATTTGCGAACATTAGGCAATAACTTGTCAAATAGCATTGTACCTGGGTACTTCAGCTTCCCAAGCTGCACTTTCTTTCAAACATTTTAGATATTCACTACAAAAAACCCCAGCAAATAATTATTTGGAGTAACATTCCAAAAAGATAATTGGTGGGTTCAACTGTAAAGACAAAACAAGATGTGTGGGTAGAAGACTAGATGTGTGGCAGGTTTACCTCCCAGTATAATAATACCACATTTAAAACTTGAACTACAAAGGAATGGTTGGGTCCAAGAACTTGTGTTTGAATGGCTCACTCAAAGTCCAGATGTAAACAGAAAACTTTAAAACTGATATTCACAGATATCAGATAAAATGACTAAGCTTGAGCTATGTTTTCAATAAACCTGTTAAAGACATACCTTAGGAAACCAGAAGGTGATTCCAAGAGTTGATTTAACGGGGCTCAAAACAAATGCTTTCCACCGGTTTTAAATGTTGATTTGTCAAACTAAGCTAAAGACTTTCAGCATATTTGTGGTGATAATGCAACAAAATCTGAAAGATTTTAAGGGATGTGAAAGGGTCTATGTCAAAGAAAGCATATCCATGGCACTGTTTTGGAAGAGCGCCAATGTTGCCTTGTCTTAGTCCAGTGTCTTCTTCTCATTTAAAGTAATAGTTTTACTTTGAGACTTTAATGTGTGTTTATCAGTGTTTCTCACCAGCATAATGTTGATCACCACAAACAACAGTGAAGCTCCTTCCTGCATCTTGACACAAATCACCGAGCTCCCAGAAGGCGTCAGCTGCAGAATACGAATGCCTTATTAAGGTTTCCTCAAGGTACTTTCCTGTGCACTTCAAACATTTAATATATGCTGCCAAGATGCTACATCTGCTTTTATTCTACAAGGATATTAGCAGCATATTCCAGGGTCTTCTCACTCTCGTATTTAGAAATGCAGCGCTCGTCTTCTTCTCCCTGTTGGTCCGTGGAGAAGGGAAACAGAACCATCTCTCTCATCAAAAACAAAAGTTTAAATGAGCCTTAATTAAACTGTAAACTTCCTCTATGTCCCGAAGTACATTTAGTCATCCCCTACTGTTACTAGCTGTGATTTTGTGTTGTTTTTGGGAGCGATTCTGATTTAAGTTCTATTTACTCCATTAGTCTCAAGTAAAATATCTGCTGCCATTTCCCAGGAGGAATTTTCTAATCAAGGCCATGCTTTGTTGTGCCACCCGTTCTTTCCCGCATAGCCAATTCAAAGTTGTCACAAGAGCAACCATCCAAATAGATCCTTGCTTATTCCACTTTTCTGTAGTTTATAACCCAATCTGAGCTGACCAGACTGTCAAATAAAGGCATTACATGCCTTTGACAGTTGCATGATTTCAAAAGTCACGGTGTGTTGGGATATGCTACGTTTTTATAGCTATAAGCAGTGAGAAAGAAGTCCGCTCCGCCCCACCCGGACACCCCACATCAGCATCCTCTTCCCACCGATTATTGTTGACCCTGGTGTCACTTGGGTGCACAGCAAGCCGTGTCTTCCAGCGTGGCCTCGCCCTCGAGTCTTTCTCACCATGTTTATGTCACTCTACATGTGTTAGCATTAGCTGAGGTCATGGTGTCATGCAACCATTCGCTCCAAATCACTGTCAACATACATACGTGCTGCCTTGAGTCACTTACACCAACACATCTTTGCTGCACATCTTAAGACCCCTGTACTAGTCACTTTTTCTTTTTCTGTCAGTTGACCTTCATGGCCAGCCATACATGATTTTCACTGTAAGATCCATGTTATGAACATTTCTATGGATATTATTCATCATAAACTTGACAGATTATCATATGTCTGTTACGAATATAAATTATGTTATAAAAATGTTCACGCACTCATTTCATAGACTGGTCTTCAGGTGTTAAATCAAATAGTTAATGAGACATTCCAAGTTAAATGTGCTTGGATGCTGTAAGCTGATCTGAAAATCTTAACATTTTGCTCCTTAGCATGCTAGAATTAGCATGCTAAACATTTTTGTTTAACCTTTAACTTAAGTTGCACTGGATCCAATTCTTTTGTTAATCAAGACCGTTTACATCTCAGGTACACTGTTTTTACTTTATAAGTTAACAGTTTTTTTTATGACACTGACCGTCATGCTAACATGCTAACATTAGCATAAGAGTTCTTTATGACACTGACCGTCATGCTAACTTGGTAACATTAGCATGAGTATTTTTTTAACACTGATCTAAATGCTAACATGCTAAAATTAAAATCAGCATGTGGCGGCAGATAAAAAGTAACACAAAAGGACTAATGCAAACTTATCTGTAACCTAGCTGATATTTAATAATTTAAACTGCGTGTCCCGAGGCCGAAACATCGTCAGTGACCCCTCACACCCCCACCATGGACTGTTCTCCCCGCTGCCCTCTGGAAAGAGGTTCCGCAGCATCCAGTGCAGGTCCACCAGGTTCTGAAACAGCTTTTTCCCACTTGCCATCAGATTGCTGAACTCTTAACTGGACTGCACTCAAAATCTGGTCTCCACTTCATACCTTGCACATGTACAGAGCTAAATAACTTCTATATTACTGTCATTCCTGCACTTTATATTTTATATTTATATTTATATTCATATTTTATACTGTATTTTATTTTATTCTGGAGTAACCTCACAACATTGGAACCTCAAAACATTGTCCTGAGCCGTATGCAACGAAATTTCGTTCTGTATACACCCTATGCATGCAAAATGACAATAAAGTCAGTCTAAGTCTAAGTCTAAGTCTAAAGCAAGATGGCTTGGAGTGTTAGTTACCGTGGTATATTCTGTCTGCACATTTTTGCAGACAGAATTTCAAGATTCTGTCTGCAACTTCATGTTGTCCATGTTTACTCAGTTTGTTTCTTTTCCAGCCAAGTTGCGCTAAGAATGTTCATTTGACTTCATGTTCAGAAAAAACCTGAAACCCCGCCTCGTATTTGTTCCAGTTAGATGAGGTTTAGCCAACTCTGTAATTGGCCTCCGGTTAATCCCTGCCTTTTCTTTTTAGCTGCTTTCAATGAAGGGTAGATGACTTATTCGTCAGCCTGTGCACCAAATTGGTTTAGGGATTGTGTGCTCTTGTGTGTGTCATGCAGGCTTGTAAAATAAATAAAAATAAATAAATAAAAAGTCATGCCTTTCCCAGGGTCTTGACATGAGGGCGTGCATGCGGAGTAGGGCTGTTGACACTAACGTAAACACATTTACGATCCAATTAACTTCAGTTCTGCTAACGGGTTGACAGACATGTCATTTTTTTGAACACCTCAAGGTACTTTTGGAGAGACTCACCTAGCGATTACCATCCCCGGCTTGAGAGGTTGTAAATTTGTTCCAGATCACATGCTTGTGTATGTGCGAGGAACCTCGAGCCCATGCAGTATGGATGGCTCTGCAGGGATACCCCCAGAAGGCCAGATTAATAGTGATGGGAAGATGAAATGCCACAGAGAATTCATTGCTGCTTGCCATAAATAAATGAACCCTGGGCTATGACTTCACCAGTGCCATGTCTGATTTAAGGCCTGGTTTAATAAAGGCTTAATAAAGTATGTCCATGCTTTAATTTGCACATTATTGTGGACATCCATATTCCCAGATGTGAGCAGAGAAAGATGCACAAAGTGAAGAAACATGCCTTATGCCAGTTTAGATTTCTTCTTTACTTGATGTGAGCTAAATGTTTAAGATGTTCTTTATTGCTTTCTAGAATGCTTTCAGTGGACCTAATAATGTTACTCTGCCTGCCAATGCCAGACACGGATATCTCTTAGAGAGTCTCAAGTGTTCACTAAATTTGATAGATAATCAGTTGTAATTCTATAAAATAGGTGCTTGTCCACACTGTAATCTTTATATTTTTTTACTAACCATGTCTAATACACCTCTTGGCAGTCTATTCAGAGAAAATGTTGGATAATATAGCTTCCTCAAACACTAAAGATACCGTACCCGTCATATTTATTGACACTAATGGTAAAAACCGTCACTGTGAGTATATTTGAGAAATGTTGCTTTTACAAAATCATTGGTGCCACATTTCGTATCAATCATTTGTACAGTCCACTTTGGCCAAGCCCATAGGCTGTTTCCACACCTGGTAGTCTGATAGACTCGGTCCGATTGAAGAACAACTACACTTTTTCAGACTGATTGAAAAACGGCTTTGCTTCTTTGTGGGCTAAGCAAAACTTATGGCCATGTTCTAGTTTATTACTTTTTAGGCAATGTTTGGACTTTTATCAAGTTTGGGTGAGCAGCAATTTTCGTCTAGTTTATTTGGAGTCATTAAGACATCTGCGTCTGTCTTGCTTAAATACAAAAAAGGCTGCTGTGTCGATGTCACATTTCTACCCCAAGGAAACAGAATATCTTGGATTACTAACTAGAACTCTCTAGAGAAGCTCAATCAAATTCAATAAGCTTTTTAGTTGAAAGGTTTCTAGAGTTGAGTATCAGTTTTAACCTTTCGTACATGTTTCTAAGTCCCACAGTGACGGAGTAGAGAAATATACAATGCAGTCCCTAAAAGTATGATTTATGGATCTGTAAAAAGCCGTATTGAGAGCAGGGAGACCTCTGCCAAATTCATAGCGACAGCAGCGCGGCGTGTACGGGGGTTGTAACCACGTTTATGTGTGTGATTCCAACAAGCGCGTTGCCACGACGGCACAGGGGAGTGTGAACACTGGGGCCTGATGACACAGCCCTCCAGCATTCGCTACACGCAGGAGAAATATACAATCGCACAAGTGAGTCCAAGCCAATAAGTCTCTCTGTGTGGTACGGCGATACGAAGCGTTGTTTAACTGTGGATGTATTTTTAAACCCCAGGAAGTCGAGTTCCGTTATGTTCCCTCCCGCTACACCCCTTCCTGCTCAGCTCTTTGCCCCACTCTCAGCTGAGTGCTCTGAATCTGTCACGTTGGTTCTGATGATGTTTGTGGCGTGTCACCGAGGCCGCCGTCGTCTGCTCCCGCTCCCACTCCACTCGCACCACCCTGCCCATTCTACGCTCTTGTTTTCTCATTCTGCTGCTTGGCGCCGTCTGCTGGCCCTTTGTCCTGTCCGCGCTGCCGGCCAAAATGGAAGCGTCTGGCTTCAGCCTATTCAGCACAGCCTGTTGGATGGTTATATTTACCAGCTTAGCAATTAGGGTTGGATGGGCAGCGCGCGTGTGTAGAAGAAGAAGTAAGTTAATCACTGCTTTGGTTAGAATAGAAAAGACACACATATGAATCCCACAGAGTTAATTAGACCATTGTCTCTTTTCCTGCTTTTCTTGACAAACAATTTAGATATTGTATTGTCTTACTGCATACAGTATCAAGCAGCATATTTATGTGTATATCTTTATTTAGGCTCAACAAATGCATATTAGCTCTTTGATTTCTCCTCTGGCATGAATAAATGAAACCTTTACTAAATCCATTAGTAAAGGTTTCAGACCTGAGATGTCTTCTTGCCAACAACTTCTGATTTATGATGTACCCAAGTAGTGTTACCTTTCTGAGCCTTAAAGGGGCAGTATCATGTGTTCTCCAGGCACATAGTGCCATTTTATAGCACAATCAACTAACAATGTTAAAATCACATGGTGTAAAAATGCAATATATGTCAAATAGGACTTTAAAAATGTACCACTCATCGTAATAACTTGAACTGACCCATCAATTCCAGAAGTCTTAACAAGAGAGTCTTCATTTTGATAACAAATATTGCAGTACTTTATTATCATCAGATGTTCTTATATTCATAATGATCACTAATGACAAACTGCTCATTTTAAAGTGTGACATACATGATTCTGGTACGTTTGAATCAGAGCTACCAGTGCTTTAAGAGTGGGGTTGTTCAAACTTTTTGAACAGAGGTTCTATGAAGTCATTATCCATAACTGTTAATTTACCCGTAGAGATGATTCTCAGGATGATTGATACACTGCCTGGCCAAAAAAAAGTCGCCACCTGGATTTAACTAAGCAAATAGGTACAAGCCTCCTATTGGATAAGTACTGCATAGGCGATTATCTTTCAGCTGGCAACAAGTTATTTAACCCCAGCTGATGCAATGAGTAACTCCTCATTTCTTAAACAACCATGGCAAAAGACACATCCTGTGGTCGTGGAAAAGACGTTAGTCTGTTTAAGAAGGGTCAAATCATTGGCATGCATCAAGCAGAGAAAACATCTAAGGAGATTGCAGAAACTACTAGAATTGGATTAAGAACTGTCCAACGCATCATTAAAAACTGGAAGGATGGTGGGGAACCATCGTCTTCCAGGAAGAAATGTGGTCGGAAAAAAATCCTGAATGATCGTGATCGGCGATTACTTAAACGTTTGGTCAAATCAAATCGAAGAAAAACAACAGCAGAACTCAGGAGTATGTTTAATTGTGAACGCAAAAGCATTTCCACACGCACAATGCGAAGGGAACTCAAGGGGTTGGGATTGAACAGCTGTGTAGCTGTAAGAAAACCTCTAATCAGTAAGGCTAACCAGAAAAAAAGGCTTCAGTTTGCTAGGGAGCATAAAGATTGGACTCTGGAGGAATGGAAGAGGGTCATGTGGTCTGATGAGTCCAGATTTACCCTGTTCCAGAGTGATGGGCGCATCAGGGTAAGAAGAGAGGCAGGTGAAGTGATGCACCCATCATGCCTAGTGCCTACTGTACAAGCCTGTGGGGGCAGTGCTATGATCTGGGGTTGCTGCAGTTGGTCAGCTCTAGGTTCAGCAACATTGTGTGCCCAAAGAATGAGGTCAGCTGACTACCTGAATATACTGAATGACCAGGTTATTCCATCAATGGATTTTGTCTTCCCAAATGGAACGGGCATATTCCAAGATGACAATGCCAGGATTCATCGGGCTCACATTGTGAAAGAGTGGTTCAGGGAGCATGAGACATCTTTTTCACACATGGATTGGCCACCACAGAGTCCAGACCTTAACCCCATTGAGAATCTTTGGGATGTGCTGGAGAAGGCTTTGCGCAGTGGTCAGACTATCCCATCATCAATACAAGATCTTGGTGAAAGATTAATGCAACACTGGATGGAAATAAATCTTGTGACACTGCAGAAGCTTATTGAAACAATGCCACAGCGAATGCGGGCTGTAATCAAAGCTAAAGGCGGTCCAACAAAATATTAGAGAGTGTGACCATTTTTTGGTGGCGACTTTTTTTTTGGCCAGGCAGTGTATAATTAAATACGATATATGTATTAATTTGGAACAAAATAGCTTTTTCATGATGTGCGAATTTAAGCAGAGGCATGTCTGTGTTGGCGTGAATTACCACTGAAACCTTTTCAGTCATTTCCTGCAACAATGTGAAAAGAGTTGGCGCTCCCACTGGAAGGCTCCCTCTAATGCCATTTGTCATGAGAATGGTTTTCAGTCTCACTGACCTCAAATTATGGCTCTCTGCTCAAAAATTCTAACAATTTCAGCTTCTAATAACTCAAAAGATGTCAAGTGCCTTGTGGTTGGACTGAAAGGCCTGCTACCCTGGCGATCAATTATGTTGACATCCAAAAAGGGGGAGGGAAGAGAAAAAAAAAAAGCCAACTACCTGCAAGGATACCACTTCTCAAGGAAATTGAGGGACAAACTGTAGACTGAAAACTGTATGTGAATTATATTCTCACCAAGGCACAAAAACTACTCGAGTCTTTGACTATCATTTCAATCAAGAAAAGCGCTCTTCACAGAGCTTGACATCAAACGACAACAGGAAACGGTCGAGGGAAAAGTGAGGGACGGAAGATGAGAAAATATTACAGCAAGATAGAAATTTAAAGAATTAAGGATTACTTACATTTTGCTGTACAGATGGCAGCTGAAGAGTTGCTGAAATTTTGAAAATTGGTGCAAAATACAGAGGATGTGTTCAAATTTGGCTCCAACGTGGGGAGATTTTAGCAAGTTTAACCTTTATGGTTATTCCTTTATAAATTGAGTTGTTACAATGATTCGTCTTTTGGGTTTTTTGGACATTAACTTTGATGGTCTTCGCATTGGATCATCTCACCCTCTCCCTGGGACATTGCTCTGTCACAGTCTAATTCTTGCAGCTCCATATTCCACATAATTTGTCCAGTGTATCCAGTATCCTACCCTATATCATAGCCTGAACATATCAAAAATGTCTTCTTTACTCCTTTGCGTCCAAATGTTGAACCTTTGCTGAGCCTTTGATATAGTTGTGTCTGACTCATGGCCTCTATTTTTTTTTTTTGTAATTCTTTTTTTTTCTATTTTCCTATTGTTGCTACCATTTTGTCACAAACCATCTCTATCAGCTCCTGGTTATCCTACCTGCTCTCTAATCTCGTTACAGATCCACAAGCACTATGTCAGACATAATCTACCAACGGGTCCATCCAGCCGATTGTACACTGATTACTTCTCTGTTTTTATTTAAAGTTTTTCCACCTGTAATTGTAATGCTCTGAACCACAACACATATCTTGCTTTCAACAACTTATTTTTTAAGCTGGATATTCAGACGCATGCCTTTATGTTGACTTTGCTTAAGTAGTTTAGGTAGATGAAAAGTTTCTTTCTTGAGATGAAAGATATTTCTCAGCTATTTCAATTTGTGCTTTTGCACATTAGAAAGTTCCTACTGTACGTAGCTGTTTCCCTCCAATTGTCACTTTGCAATCTTTTAAAATGCCACAAAAAAAGAGAAAATGAATGAGTGCGTGTTTCTGTCTAATTGTTTGGTGCGAATCAATTAGGCTACGCAGAACATAATTTCTGCAGACGTCGATGTTATGCATGGCTGTAATAAATGTGTTTCTATCTCCCCACATTAACATGTTAACTCTTTTTTGCAAAACCTAAAAACCACCTTGAGCGACCACAAAAACTTTTTAGCAAATGTGACAAAGTTACTTCAGAGTTTTCAGTTTCCATCAACCTTTTCTAATGCCATTCTTCAAAATGCATAAAGGAAACACGGCTTGTGACGGTGTGCCACATACCATGAAGGTATCAAAGTATGAACCATATGAAACAGGCTATTCATAACTTACTGCTGTATCTATTGCTATTGGTCAATAGGAAAGTCTAAATTAAGTTTGTTTTTAAACCACTAATGTTGGGCAATGCGAAGCAAAATTTATTTGGATAACACTATTAACACATACAGCGCTACCAACTTACATAAGAATAACAACAGCGATGGTGACAAGAGAAACTTTGTCACGATAAAATCACTAAAGTAAAATCTCCACTTAAAGCAAACATTGCTTTTACAATCATTATCGACATAACAAATAAATGCATAAACAATTTACTTTTCCGTTTCAGACACGTTTTTTGTACATTTAAATAAGAAAGGCAAATAAATTTGATTATTTGTTGCTCCTGAGGTTTTAATGAAACCCCATGAAATTGATTGCACACAATGGGAGGTAATACGCAGCAATAAATTAACATACCTTCCTTCCCGCTGTCTCAGCAATATCAGTTGTCACAGAGAAGTCGTGTGAACGTTGGATACGTTTCAATCTAGGTTTATGGTAAGGCACAGCATGGGACTGACTGAACAAATTTACAAATGTTCTGTTATTGTCTGTAGACTTGATGGACTGAAATGCTTTGTTCACGGTGCGCTAGAAGATCAAATGGTTTGCATCGTCTTAACTTTTACTGGGCACTGCAGTCCGTTTTATTTCTTCTCCTACCCAGATAGCGAATAATAAAGTTGCAGGGAGCAGAAGTACCACCGCTATGCCGATGACACACCGCTTCATCTCCTGTTGTTGATCGGTCCTGCTTTTCCGCAGTGCCATTTTCACTTTAAAAGTGAACTGATGAAATGGGTGGCGATTATCTTCCTAAATGTGAATAAGAACAGAAGGGAGAAAATATTCGTCCCTGGATGGCCAGATGGCTTGTAGGCTATTGTCTCTGGCATCGAACATAAAAAAAAAACAATTATAGGCAGCAAATCTTGGCTTTCTACCTGATCGTGATTTTAACTCGACTAAAAGATAAATGTCATTTAGAACTTTTTTTAACATTTTAGTCATAAATAAGGTAAAGTGAATGTTTTTTCTCAAGAGTCTAAGACTTTAATTCACGCTTATGTTCCCTCAGGCCACGACTGCTACAATGGTGATACAGTTTGAGTTTTCTCATCTGTAAAAGGTGCAGAATGCTGAAAAACAAATCCCATCTTAACATTGTTACGCCGACTGCCTCTGAAGTTCAGTTTGGTCGTTTGTTTTTCCAGACGTTGCACAGGAGAGAAGCAGCTGATCTCATGCATGCGAACCATAAGACTGTGAAGTGGCCGCGCGTTTTCCCACACATTACGGAATAAATGACCTCTACCTCTGCATCCTGCCTTTCCCACTGAATATTTGAAATCAAACTTAACAGTTGGCCTGTTTTCTAGCTTTTTGTAAAAATGGTGCTTTACTTATTTGACTGAAGTTTGGTATATTTCCATTATTGTTCTACTTTTTTAAAATTTCTTTAAAAATTTATTAGAGCTCGCTGGAATAATTACTTCCAACATTGTTCTAATTAGTGAAAAAACATTTTCTTGAACAAATAAGATACAGATGCTGTTCAGAGGCAGTGTCAGACAGCACAGCTGTGTCACCAAGATGGCAGGAAGAGAAGCCATTAATAAATGAAAAATAGAATATGTTGCATCAGAACTGGAGTTGAAATTTCAACACCAAGAATACAGATTATTTTTAATACCTTGCCCATTTAAAATGTGAGGCTTGGGGAAAAAAACATATTTTTAAGGTTAGGCATCAGAGGACATCAATCTTTAAGGCTTTTAAATAAAAATGATTTGCAATAGATTAGAGTAAGATGTAATTATAGAAAATTCCAATCAAGTTGATCATTATTTTGAACTAAATCTCCTGTTGTGCAATCATCAGAGTCAATTTAAATCACGGTAAAGTACATTCAATGGCAGCCGTTTTGGATTATATACATTACTTTTTTAAATTAGTAAACGTTTCTAATGTACGTTCATAGTAAGTTCTGAACATGACCTGGTAATGATGCTATTTCCTTTTCTAAATTGGGTAGTACACCGTGTTCCAAATTATTATGCAAATTGGATTTAAGTGTCATAAAGATTAAATTTTTTGTTGTGCTATTAAATTTATAGATGGTATTGTGTGTCAGGGCTCTTTAAATCACTATAATTAATTTCAGAGAGCTGGTTGATTAGTTTGTCTGGTGAGCTCAATTAAAGGAAATCTACTTAAGAAGGATGTTCCACTTTATTAAGCAGGCCACAGGTTTCAAGCAATATGGGAAAGAGAAAGAATCTCTGCTGATGAAAATCATCAGATAGTGTATATAGTGCATTCATACAAATATCTAATGTATGAAAACATTAGATATTTAACAAAAACTGAAGCGTTATCATCGTACTGTGAAGAGATTTGTGGCTGATTCAGAACAAAGATGTGTTTGTACAGATAAAGGCAGAATGAGGAAGGTTTCTGTTAGACAAATTCATCAGATTAAGAGAGCAGCTGTTAAAATGCCCTTACAAAGCAGCAAACAGTTATTTGAAGCTGCTGGAGCCTCTGGAACCTCAACCCTATTGAGAACCTTTGGAGTTTCCTCAAGCAGAAGATCTGAGGGTGGAATGCAGTTCATATCAAAACAGCAGCTCTGGGAAGGTTTTCTGACATCCTGCAAAGATTCAAGCAGAAACTTTCCACAAACTCACAAGTTCAATGGATGCAAGAATTGTGCTGTGATATCAAAGAAGGGATCCTATCTTAACATGTAACTCGGTCTGTTAAGATGTTTTTGATTGAAATAGCTTTTGATTTTAGTACATGTGACCACTTAATGCTGCACATTCAAAGAATGACTGTTTGCAGTACTTTATAAGCCATAAGATGTTTAGGAAATCTGCTGTGCATAATAATTTGGAACAGTGCATTTTGAGTTTTTTATTTTTGAAGAAAATACTGTTCTCATGGGGAGCTTTGTTCAGTAAAATTTGATTTATACTGTAATAGTTCAGGACTTGAAAATTATACTGACCATCATTTGCATTGACCATTTAAGAAAACCTGGGAAAATATCACTTGCATAATAATTTGGAACACAGTGTATACTGAAGTCCTATATTTTGCCTCATAACCCAATGCTCACCACACAATGAGCAGAATGAAAAGGAAGGTCAAAATAAAAATCTACAAAGCTCACTGCAGCAAATCTTGGGATCACAACATTACATCATAACAGTCAGATATGAAACAAAGGATATTTATGAAGAAGAAAAAACCCTTCTGCCCACTGTTTAGCCACAGGGATCTTTGATGCTGAGGGATTGTTTCACTTTCAAATTGCCTGAGAATCTTGCTACGACAAATAGCATCATGAACCTTTTGAAATTTCAGGACGTTTAAAAGAAATAGCTACTTAAAATGAGTTATGACTAGTTCCTGCAGCCGGATTGTGATCCAAAGTGTGATCAAAGTCACCCAGAAATGGTTCACTTCAGACAAAATCATCCGTCTTCAATCCCAATGTTAGTGCCCAGACCTAAATCCCATAGAAAGCCCGTGGGCTGAGCTAAAGAGAAGAGAGTATCAGACCGGCCTCAGGAGGCTGTGCAAAGAGGAATGATCAAAGATCTCAGTCTGCTTTGACCTTAAGAAATGTTCGAGGAAAATATTGATTTTGTTAAAACAATAAAAAGAAAAATCCACTGAATAATAAATGTGCTTAAATTGACCAATCAAGTTTATTTGAATAACATATTTCAGTAATATGGCAGTTCAAATTGCTGGACATGATGAAAACATACAAAACATCAAAAACATCAGATATTGAAGAGCTTTGAAAACCAACAGACATCACCTTTTGTCAAGTACTATCCTCAAAATTATCGAAGGGCATTAAATACGTTGGTTAATGTTCCATTTATTATTATCCATAAGCAACTGTAGACAGGTGGGGTTTTAGTCTTGATTTAAAGGGACTCAGTGTTTCGGCTGTTTTGCAGTTTTTTGGAAGTTTGTTCCAGATTTGTGGTGCACAGAAGCTGAATGCTGCTTCTCCATGTTTGGTTCTGGTTCTGGAAGCAGAGCAGACCAGAACCAGGGGTCTGGAAGGGCAATACAACAACAGAACTTTAATGTATTGTGGTGCTAAGCTGTTCAGTGACTTATGAACTATCAATTTTAAAGCTGCAGGAAGTCCTTCCTCTGACTCCCTGCAGCTTTTCTCTGAGCTGCAGGGAACCAGAGGAAGGACTTTAGAACAATGCAACTAAAAAAAAAAAAAACACGTGCATGAGTTTCTTTAGATCTTGCTGGGAATGGTCTTCAGGTGGTAGAAGGCTGACTTTGTAACAGTCTTTATGTGACTGTTAAAGTTCAGGTTTGAGTCCATCTATATGCTCAGATTTTGGGCCTGATAGCTAAATTAAAGTGTAAATTTCTCTATTTTTTTCAGTTCCCCCTTTGTGTCAATGGAAGAAAAGATTAATTTATTTTTGATCTTTCACCAATCTTTACCAGATGTGTCATTAAATGTGGCCATCATAGTGAGTTTTCTGATTTTTTTTTTAATGTCAGATGTTATTTGGATGGCAATGATCGCCATGGAAACATGTCTGCTTCTCTGCGTAGCTAGCTGAGAGTTGAACTGAACAGTGTTGCTTTAGAAGAGCAGTGTTGTAACGAAGTAAAAACACTTCACTACTTTACTTAAGTATATACTTTTTACTATACTTTTACTCCGATACATTTTCAATGTGTGGTTTAGTTACTCGTTACCAAAAAGCGAGAGAGAGAAACGCAAGTGTTTTGACCCCACCTACTGATTAGCAAGTAGCAAGTAGGCTACCGAACAAAGTTGGTAGCCTACTTGCCTGGGCTTGTTCATCACCACCAATAGGATACACCTGTTTCGCTTCTCCCATTAAACACAAAGCAAGTCTCGCAATCAGCAGCAGCCACATGGAGGAGGAGACGGAGACCACAACGACTGCAACTACGTCAGACACGGCTCCAGGGGAACCACCAGCTGGTGATGAGAGCCCAGGGCCTTATTTAAACACAATACACTCTTTCGTGGGTGTTAAAGATTCGTCGTACCGCATGCAGTGTATGTTATTCCTGCCCGAAGATGTGGAAATTCTATCTTACAAAAACTCCCTGTCCAACTTGAAGAAACACATCGAGGTAACGTCTTATGAAATGGTTATAATCCTCCTGTTTCAGTAACTATAGCTTGGTCACTAGGCACTACTGTATTGTGAAATCTTGACCATAAATGAACTTTGTTTGGCATTGTTTCAGTTCCACACGTGGTGTATTTAGCTTAGGCCTAATGTTGACTGTAGCAGGCTACCTAGACTCCTCTGTTCAAGGGGGGACAGAAGCCATAGCGATAGCAATTTAGACTAAATTTAACGAATATAGGAAAGGCATGCAAGTTCAAAACCAGGTTTACAGATGCCAATAAGCTGCATTTCCCTCCCAATTCTTTTTTTCTTTTGCATAATGACCAGTTGTGTGCACCACCTACTGACTGTAGGATTGACTGATTCACTGATTTGTGAAGTAGAGTAATCGTAACAGCTCTTTTTCTTCATGTTGGCCGCATTTTCTGTACTATTTATTTTACTCATTTTCAGCACTGACCTTACTTGAAGGGAAAACTTAAGGCTTACAAAAACTTTGTATTTTCTGTCCTGGAGGGTATACTAAGAAGCTGGTTCAGTTGTAAAGCAGGTTAAGTTAACCTTGTGCTATAGGTAAAGCACCTAATTTTCTTAACTAAATGATGCCTGCAGGTATATCTATTAGCAGGTTTAATTTTGCCTGCACTTGGTTGTGTATATTATTTTAAGTGTATTTGACAAGTTTACCAAAATATAAAAAAAGTCATTCAAACTGCATTTGCCTTGTTTTACTTTTTACTTGTACTTTTCATTACATTACTTGAGTACATCCATTTTTACAGTAATTTCCATACTTAAGTACAAGAAGTTTCAGATACTTTAAGACTTTAACTCAAGTAACATTTCAGTCAGTGACTTGGACTTTTACCAAAGTCATATTTTGGAGAGGTACCTATACTTTTACTTGACTCTGAGATTTCAGTACTTTATACAACACTGTAGAAGACACAGTGCGATCAGCACTGTAAGCCTCCATCAGCACAGTGACACAGCAGAACTGAAGGTAACTGGACTCAGATTTCTGAACCTCGCATAGAGAGTGGCTTCCTTTGACTGATTGCAGAAATCTGTGCCTGTGACAGTTCTGTAATTTCACATTATGGGCCAATTGTTGGCCAGCTGACAAGAATTAAGGTCCTTTAAATGTACCAGATGTTGACCGTGGCCAAATTTTGACTGTCTTTACTCTGTTTGTGACAGAATGATGAGCACAGTTTGGTCCACACAAACGTAAATGACTTTTAAGACTGAAATAAATCAATATTGTGGAAGGTTGGTGGATCCTGCTGTACTACAACCAAACACACAAAGTGTGTCGCACATTTACATTCAAGTTTGGTTTATGCCTGTTTGTTATAATATAAAGTAATAAAAATACTTTCTGGTTCAGTAGCTGTATAAACTACATTTACTTAATACATACCAGAGGAGCAAAATCAACATCTCTGCATTCTCTGTGTCTTGGCTAACAGCTTTATGCTTTTCATTCTGCTTATGGATATTTTGCTTGTGGCAAAAAAAACATCGCCAACCAAGTGGTAATAACTTTGCACGTAGCCACAATATGCCTAGAAAATAGTTAGCAAGCTAGCAAGGTTAGTTCCCGATAGCTTCAATCATCTCAAGTGACAGAACAAAATGAAGATGTCAGTGCGTGTCTCTATGAGATTAAATAGTTCAGCCAAGGCTAAATTTAATGCATTTAAGGCCAATTTAAAATGGTTTTAAGGCCTTGATTTTAGGCACTTGAATCTAAGACCTTTAAGACTTTTTAAGGATGCACGAACACCCTGTGATGGGGCCCGGCAAGCTCAGCATTAAAGAATAATTGGCTGATAATCCATGATCTTTTCCAGACGCATTAATTTCCTGGTTTTCCTCCTTATTCAAAAATCCAAGACATCTACGCTATGAGATGAGGGGAAAGCTCAGCCCCTTATCCAAAAGGGGCTCATTTGTTTTCCGAGCGAATCCAAATGGCATCGAAATACATTATGATAACCACCCTAAGGGCACCGTTTACATTTAAGCAATGGCGTGGAAAGGTTACCGATTCGCAACTGAAGGAATTGTAACAGCCCCGCCCTAACCCGTCATCCCGATCCACCGTCCTTCATTTATCTCAATTCTACAGCATCGATCAGAGTAATTAAAAAGACATCACTGAAATGTCAGTGTGCTGTAGTAAAGCTTATTAACGGCCCGCACATTTTGTGGGAGAGCCATCAAAGAATAAAGGGACAGATGTTTGTGCGAGAGCAAGTGGGAGATGCAGCTCTGTTCGCAAAGTTGAAGCTTCTCCAGGGTTATTTGCTGGTTGTCTTGATGAATTGTATTAATGAAATGGATTAAATTACCTGCTGGGTACTTTAATCCCCTTGACTACTCAATCAGACAGACGGTTTCTTTCAAAGGAAGGAGTTTGGAGTAGAAAATCAATTTGCATCGGAAAACTCTCGTTTTTTTCCAAGTTGTTGCGGATAGTGTTCATCTCAGTTGGCAAGATGGAGAAATTGATCCTCTGGATAAAAAAACAAACAAACAGGAAAATGCAGTTCATAAATTTGCACAAGTGAGGAAAGAGATGGCGCAACAGAGGACCAAGAAGACCAGGATGATGTATGGTTAGCTGATTGACTTAGTTCTCCAATATTCAAATAAGGCAAGTCGCTACTGCAACTATCCTTACAATTAATCCAAACATAAATCTCTTCTGATTGGAAATATTACCAAAGCTTTGAAGGGGCCCTTTCAGAGTCCTGGTTCGAACCTAATCTGTTGAGGAAATTAAACATTAGAGTCTTGGAGCTCAATGTGCAAGATGACTAGTCAAAAATACCTGTAGAAACATGCAAAAAGCATGTCAGCAATTCTTATAAACAATTCAATGATGTTCTTAACTTTGTTCATTTTCGACGCACAATCAGAAAGGAGATTCTTGATTGGGTGAAAATGGCTGCATCTAAACATCACAGGGGTATGAATAATTTTGAGTTCATGAGTGAATGTCTTTGTGTGTGTGAGTGGGGGTGTGCAGGCGTGGGTGGGCGCGTGTGTGTGTGTGTGGGGGGGGGGGTATCTACATGCCACATTGGTCTGCAGCCAAAGTGATCTGAAGCAGAAAGCCACCACTGGCAGTGTCAACTAATAATTTGCGTATCTAAATATTTTCAGCAAATCGAGGGGTGGGGGAGGATGGAGGATTTATCTCCACTTTCTGGTGCACAGGGTATGGCTCAGAAGGGCCCCGGGGCCACTGAGCTGTTTTTGCATTGCACGGTTTGTTAAGATGATTCTGAAGAGGGAGAGTCTGCGGTGATGAGTGCTCACCTGAAGCCTGTGTGCTCTCAGGGCATGAAAAAAACACAAAACACTGCCTTCGGTTTTTCATGCCCGCCTTGTCCTTTTTCAAGAACAGGAACATGTAAAAACTGCTTTAGTCCTAGTGTGAGATATTTAAGCTGTAAACCTCCTACTGATTATAATAAAAAGTCACTTCAGTGTGGCACTAATATAAAGTCGCTCAGTGAGGTAATCTGATGTGACAGGTGGCTTACTATGCAAATTCATCTGGGACTACCTCTTCAAATGATATTTAAAGCTTTAAATAACACTTCAAAAAAATACCTCACAGAGGACTGGGAGTACAGACTTTGACCCTTTAACACACTGAAGCAATGACTGGAAGAGTTTTGACCAACAAGGTGGATTGCGTCACGGTTGTGATTCAGCAAATATTGACATTGTCCAGCTGTCTTGTAAAATAAAGTTATGGTAAAAAAAACTTTATTTAACCACTTGGAACGTAGTCAAATCCTGACATCTGAATTCACGAGATTCCGGAACATATTTAGAACACACTAGTCTCACAAACAACCCAAATTGGCTACAAGCCTAATAAAAACCAGCAGAAGGTCTGGACCCTCTGCTAATGAGAAATGATTGCTTTGTGGAGGTGTGGTCTCCTGTTTCACTGAGTGAGAAGAAACCTTAGAAATACCCAGAACTAAATATATCAATGGTTTTCTTAAAAAACTGATGGTATGTTGGAAAAAGAGCAACAAATCTAACTTCTCCATGGTCAAGAATAGGAGTTAGACTTCTGTTGGGGAAGACCAAACTTCCCCAACAGAAACCCAAGTACAAGTAGGATGAGCAGACCCCCTTCACTTAGCAGCTTTGTGATTGCAAAGACTACTTCCCCTCCTGAGTTTGGCTCTAGCCATTTCCATCATAACGATGATTGCTTTTTGTGATTGAAGCAATTTTGTCGGTTAAAAAACAGCCAAGGTGTTGTGATCGTGTGAAGGACCATGAGGTATTCCACATTGCCTTGACTGAGGTCTCACTATGCAGCGGATGTTTTAATGTTTAGTTGAATATCTAACATACTTAGACCGATCAGACTTGAACCGGATAAATCTAGACTGAACAGAGATTCTTTGAAACCCAGTTTGTGATTTGTGAATCTATTATTCTGTCTGCGATAAAGAATTGTCAAACACGTGCTTTATTATTCTCCACTGATACAGAACCTTTGTCTGTTTTTCCCAAAAAATTACTAAATCTTGTTTCCGGGTTCATTTCTCCTGAACCCAGGTTGTGACCGGTTCCAAGTAATCATCGATTTCCTCGGCATAAAAAGACATGTAGAGAATTTTGCCGGTATCTCATTTCTTGTTGGGGATTTCTCCTCTATAACTCTCAGGGATCGAGAAAAACCTGAAAAATAATCTGTTTTGCTGTACACTTTCAAAAAAAATAAAAGTCTGTCTACTTGCTTTGTGCGTTATGGAACTGGGAAAGTCCATAACGCTTACTTCCTCACTCTTTGTAATGCCCCTTAATGTGAGCACACAAATCAGGGAGACGGGGAAGCGTTTAGAGATTCTACGTTGCCCCAACTCATTTCTGGAGTCGGATCTCTGCGGATGACGGAGAGACCTCTGCCCCGCAAACATATGGAAACACGAGCAACAGAGCTTCGCTGCAGATGAGATGCGGCACTCATTGTCCCGGTAATTCCCCCCAAAAATGCCATTAGCGGCGAGATTAAGTGAAAGAGATAGTGTGAAAGGAAGATATCCCTCTTTTGTCAGTGTTTCCCACTCTGCTGCTCAGCCCTCGCGAGCGTGCCCAGTGCTACTTCTCTTCTCTAATCCCATTTAGCAGAAATCTAATCAGACGCAGCCCAGTGGAGTGACTGGTGCCCGGCTCCTTTTCCACCGTGGCCTCGGTGGCAGACGCGCATCATCAACATCTCTGCTTTCTCTCCGTCAGGCTTCTGTCTGCCTGTTCCGCCCTGCACCTACGAGCTGGCACGTGCTTTCAGGCCGGAGACAATTAGTCGCCTCTGGAGTAATTGAAGACTTGGCCGTGCGTCCACTTGTCATTGTTTCCTATGCCGGATTCGTCTGCCAAGCTTTTTTTTTTTTTGTCGTATTTTGTTTTTCTGTTGAAACATTCGGAGCAATGCAGAGACACACACACACACACACAATGCGTTCTGGGAGCTGACCAGCACACCGTTTCCTGTTTGTCATTTGGTGTCATTATGTCCCCCTCGCCGCTCCCCCAAACCTCCGCTTTTGTTCCTCTTAGTTTCAGTTTTCTTGTTACAACGAGCAGCTTTTCAGGTTCATTTCTGGGTAATCTCCATAAGATGCCACTTTGCTGAAAATGCGTTTCATCGTTTTCTTGTCCCATCACATCTCAGTGGGATGAGATAACTAATCGGATCAGGATTGCTTCATCAGAAGACGGAGGCAGAGAGACTTTGTTAGCTTACCATGAGGAAGGTTTGTTTTATGTTTGTTTGCATAATTACAAATAAACCCGGGGATGACATGGTATTACTTCAACTGCTACTAATTCTTGCTTTTTAGTAAAACATGTTTCTAAAGCCTTTGGCTAAATACTTCTTCTTCTCCAAACAATCAGAGCAGAATCTCTCGCGTTCGATGTAAAATAAATCCATTTCGATTTGACCCTTCTAAGAGTCAGCAACAATCTCTCTCTCTCTCTCTCCTCGTATTGTTCCCATTTATACGGTGTCGACATAATTAGCTGCCAGTTTTTGTACAGGGGAGGAAACACTTGCACTGATTCAATATGATGACAATAAGCAAAAAAAAAGAGGTTTTTGCCAAAAATGACGCAGAATTATTTATGATTTTTTTGTTTTCCTTCTAAGTTCTTCTATCGCCCTCGGCATAGTGGTGCCCTGGGCAGAGAGTCATATTGCCAATATTAAAAACTGCCACTGCTCTAGGGTTGTTATTAGAAAATAATCAGGGAATGTTTCACTGAACTGTTTAACCAGCTATACTGAAGCCCACTGCCATTCTCTTGGCGAGTTGTCTTGTTGGTCTGCCCATCTGCTCACCAGTCTTAGCAACCAACCAACCAGCCTGCCGTCCTCACTCCCCGTCTCAGCAGTTCTTGTGGCGTCATGATGGTTTGAGGACAACCGACCGAAGAAGAAGAAGAAAACGAAGAAGAAAAAAACATTCTAATCTAGGGCAGAAGCTGCATGCCATTAGCTAGGCCTGCCAACCCTTATCCATTGATCTGCTAGGATTTGGGAGACTTTCTAACTTTATGTGTTGAGGAGTTGCGAGGAGCGGGAGTAGCGCCTCACTGATCTGACAGATAAAAACAAAGATGAAAGAGCTGCATTTAGGCATGGACCCGGGACAATAAGCAGAACCGCGCAGAGGGGGATCGAGCTGGAGATAAAGGGATGAAAAAGGAGGATGTGGAGGAAGGGGAGAGAGGCGTGAGTTTTACCCTCCAACGCCGGCGAAGGTCAGGAGGTTTAATGTACGCGGCAGCGAAGAGATGGAACTGAGGATGGAGGTGTTTGTTTTTTATGTAGAGGATTTCAAAACGTACCACGGAGTCATATCTGTCTATCATGCTCTAAATGTCCATAAATTAGTTCCTGATATAAATATACGTAGATGGAGAGAAATGTTTGTGAAAAAAAAAAAAAAATTCAACTTTTATTGCAGTTGATGCATTTACACAGTGCAGAGTAGAAAAATCCAACTTTTAATGTAAATCCGTTAATTCTATGGGGACAACAATACATGTCAAAAAATAAAGTATTACTTTACAACTTAAATCAAATATTCCCCCTGCATGAAAAGTCACACAGAGAATTTTGCTGCTAATTGCACAACCTCTGCACTTTGTTACAACATTTACAGTGCTGGGAGCCGAGACGGCTCTGGAAGAAGGTTGAACTTTGATTGGGCCACCTGGGTTGTATCGTTATCCCACTAAAAGATTGCAGCAGCATTTCTAATTTTAGATTTCTAGGTATTTCAGGAACTCCATAATCGCACCAACTATAGCAGGTTTCCTAGCAGGGGCTCCAAACTTCTTGACATGTCAACCAAACTTGTCAAGTCAAAAGAACTCACAAACTAGTGAAATATATTTTTGAAAAATGCTAAAATGCCAAAAAACAACTTTTTTTTTTACCAGGCTATCAATAAACTAAGATTGCAATATGTCAATTAAAACAGTAGTCAATTTATTTGTAGCAAATTAATGTGCAAAAAACAGTAGATGCAAAACTTACATGACAAACGTTCAAAACTTAAAGCTTAAATTTAAAGCAGTTATGTAAAAGTGTGTTTTTTTGAGCTTTACGTCATGTTATAATGTTGTAATGTCTATGCATGCTTCATCAAAAGCATGCATAGGGAGTTGCCTTGCTCCTTCAGACTAGTCAGCTGCTATTAGCAAACACCTGATGGAACTGTACATCTTCTGAGCTCATTATACAAGATATTTCTCAGTGCAAGATTAGTAAAAAAAATCGTTGTGAAAGGGTTAATAGAGGTGCGATGCTGTGATGACTTCCTGAAGGCGGAGTTTCAGAAAAAGTAGAAGGTTCTTAAAGAGACAGGAGCCTAATTTGAAGACATTAAAATACAAAATCAAATTTCTTTTAAGTTATATTTGATATATTACGGCATTTTTATAACAGTTGAAGGTGGCATAATTACTTGACGGTGCTATCAAATGCCACTATATGCCTGGAAGATACATAACGCCGCCCCTTTAAGAAGGGTTTTGCATGTATGCCTTAATAAAAGAAAGCCATCCTGTTTGAAGGTTTGGACTTGTTAGAAAAAACACAGCTTTTCTGCATTTTTGTCACAAAATATTTACTAATCAGCCAACTAATTAATTACCAATCAGTGCCACTTGTAGATTTTATAAAGTCTAAATGTTATAAAAAATTCAGTGACATTTATTTCAAAATAATTGTTCCACTGATGATTTTTTTTTATAAAATACAATAATGTCTCAACTAAAATTAGAAAGACAAAATTCAATTGATTATTTGTTTTTTTTCCTTGCAAGTCCAGATTATGCTAGTGCCATAAAAGACCACGTTATTATGAGTTTTCTTTTTTTATTTTACACACCTTTGTTTGCAGAGCCAGTTAATTTGTCCGTTTCTGTATGCATGTAGTAGATATTTTTAAATTAAATTAAGAGATATTTATTGAACTATCGCCTTTTTTCTCTGGTTTTTTTATTTTTATCTTAGCCTAAAGGTAGGCTTACGCCTGCCAGAGTAGTGGACCTGAAAAGACATATTTACCCAAATAGTTTGTTAATTAAAAATTGTTGCTGCGGTCTTCTTGGCCCCAGCAGCCAATCACGGCCCTCCCTCCCAGCTCCCACTGACAGCCATTCAGAGCAGAAAATCTGTGGACTGCATCGCCCTGCTAGCAGGCTAATCTCTGCCTCTCACACCCTGTTTCTGAATTAACTGCCCTTATTATCACATCCTCCCAGAAACTCTCCCTCACTTCTTTTTTTTTCTCTCTCCCTCCATCTTCCCTCGCTCGCTCCCGCTTTTCCGCTTCCCCACAATCCTTTCTCTTCTTTCTCGCTTTTCCTTTTCCAGCTCCAAATAAGTAGGGCGATGGAAGAAAGAGAGACCGAAACTGTTTTTTTTTTTCTCTCTCCCTCCCATGCTCCTTCGCCTGAAGTTGAGAAAATTCTAAATAGCAGCATAAGTGGCCACAGGCGAGAAAACAAATTTTCGTGTCAGCCAAATGATAATTGCATTTCTGCCGCGGTGGAGGGGGCTCATTACATAAGCAAAACATGAGAGCACGCCATGTTGGAGACGGGAGCTGTCACAGAGGTGGTTTAAAATGTAGCCAGGGGACAATGACTGGATCCCTGCAGTCCATCTACAGAGCAGCCTGTCAATCCACATCACCTGTTTAAAAAAGCCCTGCAGACACTTGGAGATTTATGTTTTTTTAGCTACCAGACTAAACATCAACACCATGATCAACAAAAGGCAGCAATTGCTTCATTTTGTTTTCAGATTAACCCAAAACTATATGTATAAAGCTGGATCATTTTCCATATTACAATTAGCATTCATCTATGGTAAAGGAAGTACACCCACTTTAATTCCTGACTTTTACGTGTCAGAATGTAATCAACTGTAGTTCTTACTTAGTACTATAGTTATTTAAATCTAACCTCAAACAGCAAATAGCAACTTCTTCAGTGTAACTATCAGTGGTGGGCACAACTAGCTAAAACGTTAGTTGCGCTAACCCTAAATCACTAGCTACAATTCAAAAGGAAAAGACTACAACCTTGGAGCATATAATGACATTGGATATTGTATTTATGTTTATAAATGACTCTCTACTGTTCGTGTTGTAGTTTCTTCATGTATGTTTCTTTTTTAAAGCAAAATTATTGGGTGAAAAAGCGAGTGAGAATATGAGGAGAGGAAACGGGACTTCTGGGTAAACAGTCTTTGCGCTCTTCAAAATAAGAGCATGAATAGAATTCTTAGCAGTCAAAACCCAAAAGCTCAACACAGATGTTTCCCTTCTTTCAGCTGAAAGTTCCCAAAACAAGTAAGTTATCTCTTTAGAGTTTATCTGAAAAGTTAATATAGGAGAAGCAAAGTGGGCTAAACGTTTTCAAAGTTAGCTAAATGCTACACCAACAATTAGCTTCACCATTAGCGGATTAGCAAAAGTGTGCCCACCACTGGTCATTCTTTTGTTAGACAAACAAAAAAATGCCCAAATTAGAAAACTATATGTCACAACCTAATCACATGCATAGCATTTGAGGTCCTGACACATCAGATTATTTAATTGATTTCCTTTTTTAATGACTACATTAATCTAATGACTATAACCCAACTTGATAGAAAGAAAACTTATAGATTTCTGATTAGTGGATATTCCACATTGTTCACGAACCAGGTTCTGACTTTATCTGTTAACTTTTGGGTGGACATCACATCAGTGATTTACTGATGCAAGGGGTTGGTTTTGGTTTTGGTTTTGAGCTGCAGAAAACCATTTTGAGCATACTGACCTTGTAAAGGAAAAAAGTTCTTCTACATGGGCTGTCTTTTGTCAGGCTCTTATCTTTATATTCATTTTTAACAGTAAAATTGATTCCATCAAAGATGCATCATTCTTTGTGCTCCATGTGCTTCCTAAGCTCTCTAACAACTGTGCAACAAAAGAAGTCAGGTATTGAGACTTACTACTTTAATTGTCCAATTAGATCTGAGTTGATTTGATCCCATTTCAATCCACAGCTTAATTTTTTTCTGGCATAACTTATTTCAGACTGTGCATTTAAAGATAGTTTTTTTTTTTGTCACAGCTTTTGATGTTGTCACGTACATTGGCACTCTTAATAAAGTGTTTTGAGTGGGTTTAAATGTGAAGAAACAAGGCTCATTTAGTGAAACGTCAAGTTCTGAGTCATCTCGACGTGTGTGTGTCGTTTTTTATGACCCCCATTCGTTGTAATGCATGTTTATTGAAGTAAAGGGTGTAAAATTTACCGTGCGACAGGATAGAGTGAGATTCTTTGGTCATTGCATCGATGTAATTAGTTTTTGTGTTGTTGCTTTTCTTTTCCCATTATTAATCATCCTCTGAACACTTCTGACTAATAGTTCAAAAATCCTTACGGTAACATACCAAGCATGAACATTTCTTTTTTAAGACGGTTGAATGAACAAAAACTAAGTCCTTTTGAAATGACTATCATCAGAAAATGTCAAATAAGGAGTCACAATTAAGCAATTAAGTTTTGAGACAGAATTGAAATATTTTAAGCTATACCGCTTAAAACCAAACACATTGATTTGAGCAGTTATAGTTAAATACCTATAAATGCCTCTAAACTGTTATATAAATGTACCTCCCCAAACATTTAGCATAATGACATGAGCGTCAGAGTAGACAAAGTGCCTGCTTAGGGTGGGACGAGATTAGTTGACATAATTATTTGATCATTTCTGCAACAACTGAATATCATTCATGTAAATTTTTGTCTCCGAACTTGGAAGCACGCGACATAATTGTTGGACGTGACAAAAAAAAAATAGCAGCTTCATATGCAGAGAAGGGCAATACTGGAGTATTACATACTTAAAGGCCCCTACAGACCCATTCAATAAATTAGATGATTATTGAAAATACCATTTATTGTGGAGCCTTTATCACCAAATAGCTGCGTTTTCATTGACCATGTAATTGTGCAATTTGACATTTCGAAAAGGAATATTTGTTTAATGGTAAAATGCCATTAAACAAATAGCATTTTACTGCCATTTGCATTTTACCGTTTTTGGTTTGTTTGTTTGTTTGTAGCTCAGTTGATATTTTGGCTGTGTTAAAATTGGTTTATTTTGCAAAACTGCAATGGAAACACTTTTTTCACATCACACGAGTCACATGATCAACAACCAGACGTTGCCACGAAGAAGAAGATTACAGGAAGCGGAGGAAGGATTGGGCGCGGCGTGATTATTAGCAACTCTTGATTTCTGTTAATTATGATGATTTTTCATTAACATCTAATACAAACATGACATTTATCATTAGAATATTACATCAGAACGATAAAAAATAAAAACACAAACGTGAGCTTAATGAAAACTATGTTTAATACCTGCTTAAAGATTCTATCAATCCTACAAACGAGAGACATCAAGACATACATACTAATTTACTGAATGTAACTGTATAAGCCCTTTTACTACACGAAGAGAGACAGAAATCCTTACTACTACAAACAGGGACTACTTTGTACAAAACATAAGAAATTACAGCACAAAATAATCTGCTATTCCTTATTACATCCTGCATACTTGCTTTAAGGGAGGATGACATGAGTCAAAAATTAGGAACGGTGTCTGGAAAGATTTCAGGAGCAGAGCCGAACACGCTCTGGCACCAATGACACTCTCCATCTCTTGACGACCACATGGCAATCTGTTTGATAGCCAACACTTTAGCGAGACAGATCATTCCATTGGCAAGCCTGCAGTTGCGCGTCCAACAGACAGATGGACAGACTACCGGATCTTGGGCAACACTTGCGCCGGCCGTGGGGACACAAATGAAACTGAATCAAATGGCAGAAGAAGAGAAAAAAGCTTGAGATGAAGACCTCAAATGCTTTCATTATTAGCTGTCAGATGCCGGCACGAGATAGAGACCACTCTCAAGACGTTGGGTCAGGACTCCAATCTCCTGCCTTGAGTGGCTGTGGAGGAAAAAACAATTCACCGCTGACATGTTAGGCGATGGAAAGAAGCTCTGCTGCACTAAAGCTCATAAACACGCAGGTTGAATGAAACGTACACTGCACCGGTCTGTTAGTGTGCGAGCGCAGCAACTTTAATTCCGTCATGAAGGCAAATGCCCCGCACATCACTCGGGTTCCACACGATTCAGATAAACATGGAGGGTTTTTATTCCTTCTGAGCGTCATTCCAAGGCGAGCGTCACCGCTTTCCTCCCAGGACGCCGGTGTCTCTCTTTCATCTCCAGACTAATGATGTTCCCTCTCCTCCGCTCGCCGAGGCCCGTTTAATGAGACGTAGGGGAGAAGAGAGTGGTGGGCTGGGGGGAGGGGACACGTTGACCTGGCCTTTATTGAGAATAATGGAACCAAAATGGCTCCCATCAGCACCAATATTTCCCAGGTGGCTGTTCATTTATCACTGGCTCTGTACTTTCTGAGAGAATCCTGATAGAGATGGAGGAAAACATTCAGGTTCCCATTAGCTGGAGCTGTAATATCTCATCAGGAGAAGAACTTTAACATAAGCCGGAGCAATTTCATGTGGTTCATCTGTCTTTGGGTGACCATTTCCAGAACGCCTTTCCTGCTGTAATAGGGAATCTTCCAGCTCACAGAGACTGCATAGCATACCGGGTGACACAGGGAACAGAGATGACTCAGTGGTGTCAAGAAGAATGACAGGCTTTGTGGAGTTTAGAGCAGCAGGTACGCAAGGTTTGTTTGTTTTATTCCACTTATTGCTTTATCTATTTCAGGATGCATTTCCTTTCACTCTATGCTGACTTTCTTTTCAGTCAGACGGATCCAAAACACATCAGTCACTTTGACAGCTCAGCTCTTACTGAAAAGGACTAAAAGAAGAAGAAGAAAAAAAATATCTTAACACAAAATGCACAATAAGGGCTGTTTTGTTTACAGCTAACCAACGTTTTACAGTGTTTACTGTGCAGAATTTCTTTTCAGACAGACAGGGACGACAGAAGCTGTTCTGTCAGTAAAAGCTTAAGGCTGGGATGGATTCAGCAAATGTTTGCCCCTCTCTCCTATAGGAGTTCAACTCCAGACTACTGCCCTCAGTTTCCTCCTTTCCCTCGTCTTTATTCCTCTTCTGGGTATTTGGAAGCATCTACTATCAAGGAAAACCAAAAAAGGTCCACTTTTGGCATTGACTGCCTTGGGTTTGTCTGGAAGGCAAAATCGGTAAAAGGAAGAAATCGCTCACTAGTGGAGATCCAGGATTTCCAGGGACGTGGCGAACCGTTATTACAACCCAAATGAACAGGTTTCTTTGCTACTGCATCTTCAAACTGCCACGAACATGTTACATGTTAGTGGCATCATTCATCTTGATTTAATTTGCCAGCTGGGCTTGCATCTGCACACACTGCCAAACATACCAACACCTAGTTTAATGATTTTGGTGTTACTGTGCTTGATTGACCAGACCTAAAACCTCTGGGAGAATCTTTGGTCAAAGACTGGACGCTAATGAAGTAAAAATGACAAGTTTGGTTTGCATCCCCATCCCTGCACCCCCCTATTTTTAAATGTTTACATTGAAACCAACTAAATAAAAGCGATGATAGGCTACCAACTGTCTGTTTCTAAACAGGCTTTATAGGAGTGCATAGGTTGTTTTGACGTACATCATGGTAGAGTGGACCACGTTGCAGTGCAGTACAATGGATATACTTTATGTTAGTCCACAATTACTTTCTTAATTGATCATTTGACGTAAAGTAATCTGAGGAGCTGAATTTTGGGTTTTCATCAACTGTGAGCCATAATCATTAAAATCAACATGAACAACAATGGGAGCTTGTGTAAAAGAGCGCAAAATATCAATCTGGGTGTCACGAATCCAAATAATTTTTACTTTTTGTTGTGAATAACTAAAGTAAATTAACTTTTGATTGATATTCTAATTAGTTTCGAAAGGGACCTCCTCTAATGAGATTCATGGGGTTAATTAGATAAAGGTATATCATGTCATGTGACTGAGCTCAGTTACAAATACATTTTGCTCACATCTAACACAATTTGTTCCCAGTTTTAAAAAAAAAAGCAATTGTGATTAAGTACTCTTTAATAGATGCATGAAAAAAAAATTAAATAAAGTTTTTTAAATTTGACTTATTTTCTATGGTTAAAATAACTATGGTGTATCTGAACATAATAGGACAGACTGGGACAAGAATGATGTTCTTGGTGTGTGAAAAATCAGCAACCTTAAAAACTTTAAATGTAAAGCATACAATGTTGTAATTGCTTAGTTTATGAATAACAACCACAACTTTGGAAAAATATGCTTTCAAAAGAGGTCCAACATTTGTCACTACTATTTCACTTGTACAGTAGACCGTCCATTAATCAATGGTGTTATGGGCCCATCACATCTGCTGGCATAGCTAAAGTTCACTGTTTCTTCAGACCCTCTCTAAAAAATGCTTATAACTGCGTATTTTAATAGTTCAAACACCAAATATAGCTCAATATGCATTAATACGCAGAGTGGGAACTGTCTTGGCATTACACCAGAAGCTAAAGTCTGCAGTCTTCCTTATCACTGAACTTTGGGGTACAGCCAACTTTTGTCAGTAGGACAAACAACTTCTTAAATTCTTGAAAAGAATGTTTAGAACTCTGTTTACTATTTCCTTTTTAAAAAATGCTACTGTCTATAAGTCTCTAACGAGGATTGGACAGCCAAGCATTCCCTCCATCATGTTCTGCACAGGAAACACTCTGGTGGAGGGAGCAGACGTTGCGTCTACGCTCACAGGTCTGTGTGATGCATTCGCTTCCCTTTAGATCCATGTTGGAGGGGAAGTGACATGTTTTTCAACTCTGGCAGTATCATCAGAGTTCCTCCAGTCTGGTGGTAATGGCTTTTCTTGATGAGGCTGTAAACTCCAGCTCAGCAAATTCCATCAAACTCTGAAAACCTTTGCTCTCAGCAGAACCGACGGGTGAGCATGTCCTGAGCTTTCATCTTAGAGACGAAGCCTGTCTGTTGCTGTGCGGGTCCTGCCGTCAAACTTTTTTTTTGTGTGTGTCAGGAAACAAAATCATCACCGAACTGAGGACGAAGCAATTCTTCACTCTGAGCTAATCGTACCTTGTCAGTTGTGACTTGCATGTTAACTTGGCCCGGCATTGTTTGACTGGATCTCCGTTTACTTTGGTACATTTCTCTGAACAGACAGCACAGCTAATGTACTCAGTCACAATTCCACACAGAGCTTCTCCACAGCTGTTTTTGACCTTTCATAGCTCTGTCTTTGGTGAACTTTTGAGTTCTCCTTTTAAGGTCAGCCTTCTCCTTCCTTCTCCTTTCCAGGCAGAACAGATAAAGAGTTTTCTTGTCCCTTCATTTTAGGGGCTGCTGTAGCTTGAATACATTATCCAAAGTTTTATGATTGCAGCAGTGGATTACAGCAGTAAAGTCAGTAAAAAAAAAACACGTGGCAAATGTTTCTGTTCATCCTTAAAGTAGATTACAGTGAACTTACATCTTTTCTTGTAAGTTGAATTTTTCTGTGGAACGTAACTCCTAATTATTTGCAGAAAACCTACGGATCTCCCCGTCGAGCATATCTAAAGTATTTAGATCCCTTTAATTACGTCTTCCTCATCTATAATGTCAATAAAACAGTTTGCAGTTGTAACACAAAATCTGTAGAGATTCAGGTGGAATTAACAGTTTTAAACGGGGGTATTATGCAAAATCAACTTTTTCATGCTTTAAATTCTGTTATAATGTTGTTCCCTCATCAAAAACATACCTGGAGAGTTTCTTTAACTCTTTCAAAATTCTTTGAATCTCCTGTGGCAACCATTCTCAAACAAAGCAACGCTTTTTTAGCCAAAGCTAAATAAGTTGTTTTTGATAAATGAAGCAATTTTATAACAACTGAGAGTAACATACTTACTTTATTATGTAATAAAATGACACTATATGCCTGGAAAATACATGATACTTCCCCTTTAAAGGCCACTTTCTCATGTAGATGAATACAACTGGAGTTTGCGCTTATATCTCTTCTTTTTTGTCCTCTGGGGATCACTAGGGTGAAGCAATGTGTTGTTCAAAGGGGGTGTAAATACCTATAAAGCACTCTAACACAAACTGATAGGCGCTTGGTTCAACAGTCATTCTCAAGGACCTCGGAGAAACATGGACAGTATGTCTGACGGACACTTTCTGATCAGCAGGATGGGTCAAGGTTAACACAAGGCAGACAGAGAGAGGTTTAGTCCAAAGGCTAAGCCACTGATTCCCCCTGCCTTCTTTTCTAACCAATCAATGTCATTTTGTTTCACGTCAACCATTATAATAAAAAAAAATTAACCAAACGATTGTCGTTATTTAGGATATGGTGAGAGAAAGAATACCTCGAGTCTTCAAAAAAATCCCAACAGACCAAAAATGTCTTGCTGATACATCCTTGCCAACCGTTGTTGCCTAAAATATTAAAGAAAAAAAAACTATCTACAAATTAAGCCCGTTTGAGCACAGGGGAGGTGAATAAACCCGTTTTTACAGCATCAGATTCGGCGAGCGCTCTACGGCCCATTACCTTTGCTAGATAGCTGTCTGTAAGATATGAGAGGTTCTTCAATAAAGAGCTCAGGGTTTGCGTCCAACAGCCATTGATGGCGTTTGATACGGTGGAATCAGAGCCCCCAGGCTTAGCTTATGCACTCTAATCCTCGTGGAGAGATAACGCCAGACAGCCTTTAATGTGGCACGCACGCACAAGTATTTCCACACATCCCATCAAATACCACTCAGAGCTCACAACCTGAAGGGCACAAACAGTGCACACGCGCATTTACATGCGCCCTAAAATCTCTGCTACGAAGCCGTCGTCGCATTTGATGTTATCTCTGAAGTCCACACGCGCTCGCAAACAAACACACGTTTGTGCGCGGGCTCTGTGAAAACACTCGCGGTGCCAGATCAGAGGCATGTTGGTTATCTGGAAACAGGACTTCTATGTAAGGTCTGTCGTCGCTCCCTAAACCGGGAGGGGAGGCTCAGCAGATGAAGTGAATTGGCTTTCAGACTTGTAGTCGAGTACACGCAACTGCTTTTATTGCCAGTGAAGCGAGAGGCGATCAGTGTTGTGTTTTACTGCCGTTTCTACTACGCTTGCTTCATGCTGTAGCGGAACATCGGAGGCATCAATCAAAGACGTGCCTGACGCTGAGGAGTCGCGAGCATGTGGCATGTAAACATCTCCATAAAGCATTTCCAGCCACGCCCTTACAGACGCTGACCTATCGGATCAGTGACATCCATCTCCGTTATGCTTTATCTCTCCAATCGAGGAACAACCCGCCATCACCGTATTCATCATCCAGCACATCCTGCGGCTGATGTTCGAAAGAGCCGCACAATGTCACAGATGGCAAACCTCCAAAAGAAAGATGTAGAGTCAGGGCACACCAATTAATGGGTGCAATTTCTCTTTGAAAATGTACTATTAGATGTATTAGAAATTTATATTTACACCCGGGGGGCTAATTTTTTTAAATGTAAAGTTTACATTAAATAAAATACACTGCAAAGTTAGAATAATAGATATTGATAATAATAAAGGACAATGTTCAAGAGAGAGGCAAAGAGAAAAGAGCACAAAGGGAAGCAGACAGGACTACCAGCTGGGTAATTCTTATGCAAATTTTTTTGATTTAGCAATTTGGAACAAAAATGAGAGGAATAGGAACAAAAAAAAAGCTTTGAATAAATGGTTTCAGCTACAAAAAAAGGAAAGAATATTGATTGTGTGATGCTCAGATGATGAAGAACTCACTGAAATGTGTATGTAGCTCATCAAATGGAAACAAAAGTTGCTTAACGTACAGCAACGCCCGTTAAATGTTTTCAAGCCTTAATGAGACATAAACTCAGTCCAACTAAATTGAGAAGCAAACAGCAATGTGGTTCAAATGCATATGTGAACGCCAAGCAGACCGGAGGCAGCTCCAAAAGCATAGAGCAGACTACAGAGCAGGGCATTCTGGGTAAATGCAACCAACGCATACGATAAGTTTTTAGGCAGGCTAGAGTTTGCTTTTGGGTCCTCATCAGAGTTAGATTGTGTATTCACATTTCCCCAAACAGACCAGACTTTCAGGGCAAACGGACTCCAACTAGCGTTCATTTAAAGCGGACTAAGCAGGGCTGGTGTGAATGCATCCTTCGTTTTCTCCCCCAAAATATGTTTGGCTTTGTGTTCCGTACTCGTCATGTCGGACAAACAAAATATACAGTCGGGACGATCTCCTGACGATCGGTGCCCACTTCGAACTAGATGTTACAGCTGATTTTCAACACTTGTTCAATATTCCGGGGGACATAGCGAGGAGCCCTGGCGCACCGTGGATTACCATCGCAGCAGGGAGGAAGCGACGGCGGCGTAGAGAGAGAAGGCAGAAGCGGGGCTGCAGGGCCGGCGTGCTAGCTAGGCTACTGAGGCAACCACACAAACCACCGCTCCCCAGCCTGTTTCTCTCGAACGCCAGATCCCTTGCAAACAAGATGGATGAACTGAGACTACAGGCTGCATCTCACAGCGCAGTGAAGGACAGCTGTATTCTTCTGATCACGGAGACCTGGCTGCATCCAGACGTAGCGGACTCTGCCATCGAGCTAGCAGGCTACACAGTACAGCGCCACGACAGAACGAAAGACTCCGGTAAGAGCAGAGGAGGAGGGCTCTGTATGTACGTGAACAACACCTGGTGTACTAACACAGCGACTGTCATCAGCCATTGCTCCCCAGACCTGGAGTATGTGACTGTTAGATGCAGACCAATATACCTCCCCAGAGAGTTCACCGTAGTCATGGTAACCACTGTTTACATACCACCAGATGCTAATGCTAAAACAGCTACTGGACTTTTGCATGGCAGCATTAGCCATCACATCATAGCGGGGGACTTCAACCATGCAGACTTGAAGACGGCGCTCCCCAAGTTCCACCAGCATGTAAAGTGTGCTACAAGAGAGTCTAACACTCTGAACAACGTCTACTCCAACATCAAGCTAGGCTACAGGGCTAGACCACTTCCTCACCTGGGTCAGTCGGATCACCTGTCCCTGCATTTAATTCCTGCTTATGCCCCCCTCAGGAAAACTGCTCCAACCATCACCAAAACCATCAAATCCTGGCCCAAGGATGCGACACAGCAGCTGCAGGACTGTTTCGACAGGACAAACTGGGATGTTTTTGAACATCAGGACCTGGAGGTTTTTACAGACAGTGTACTGTGCTATATCAAGAACTGTATTGACACTGTAGCTGTGGATAAACGCATCCGGGTCTTCCCAAACCAGAAGCCCTGGATGACTCAAGAGGTCCAGCGACTGCTAAAGACCAGGAATACCGCCTTCAGGTCTGGGGACAGGACCGTCTACTGTACAGCCCGAGCTAACTTGAAGAGCGGCATCAGAATGGCTAAGTCTGACTACAGGAGGAGGATAGAGGGCTACCTTGACAGCAACAACAGCAGGCAGGTGTGGCAGGGAATCCAGCATCTCACCAACTACAGGACCAACCTCGCAGCTGCGGAAGGTGACGCCACGCTGGCAGAGGAGCTGAACCTATTCTTTGCCCGCTTTGAGGTGAAGCCAACAGAGGCAGCCACACTACACCAAGCGACCCACAACACCACACTCCTCGTTGTAGAGGAGCACGAGGTGAGGCGCACACTGCAGGCTGTCAACCCAAGGAAGGCTGCTGGACCTGATGGCGTCCCTGGACGTGTCCTGAAAGACTGCGCCGATCAGCTGGCTGGAGTCTTCACCAGGATCTTCAACCAGTCCCTAGCCCTGTCTACAGTCCCATCCTGCCGGAAATCTTCCACCATAGTCCCCATACCCAAGAAACCTCACATCTCTTGCCTCAACGACTACCGGCCAGTGGCACTAACCCCTGTGGTGACGAAGTGTTTTGAAAAACTGGTCCGGGGTCACATCACAGCACTTCTCCCTCCTGGCTTTGACCACCACCAGTTCGCCTACAGAGCCAACAGATCCACAGAGGACGCTGTGATCACGGCCCTCCATGCTGCTCTGTCACATCCGGAGCAGCAGGGGAGCTATGTGCGGATGCTCTTTGTAGACTACAGCTCTGCTTTTAATACCATCCTCCCTCACAGACTGGTGGACAAATTGGGGGACCTGGGCCTCCCTCACTCCACCTGCATGTGGATTCTGAGCTTACTGACCAACCGACAGCAGAGAGTTAGGGTGGGAAAACATACATCCACTGCCCTCAGCCTTAGTACTGGCTCTCCACAGGGCTGTGTGCTGAGCCCCCTGCTCTATTGTCTGTACACATACGACTGCACCTCTGCCCACCACAGCAACACCATCATCAAGTTTGCTGATGACACCACAGTGGTGGGGCTCATCTCAGGAGGTGACGAGTCCGCCTACAGGGGAGAGGTGGAGCGGCTGTTGCAGTGGTCCAGGGAGAACAATCTGCTCCTCAACAACTCAAAGACAAAAGAACTCATAATAGATTACAGGAGGAATAAAACGGACATTACACCACTAACCATTGGGGGAAAATGTGTGGAGAGGGTAGCTGATTTCCGTTGCCTGGGGGTCCACAGTGAGCAGGGCCTCACATGGAACATGAACACCTTCGAGCTGATAAAAAAGGCCCAGCAAAGACTGTACTTCCTGAGGGTTCTCAGGAGGAACAACATCAAGGAGAAGCTGCTGGTGTCCTTCTACAAGTGCTCCATAGAGAGCATACTGACCTACTGTATCTGCGTATGGTATAACAGCAGCACTACTGCTCAAAGGAAAGCTCTCCAAAGGGTTGTGAATACAGCCCAAAAAATCTTTGGCTGCCCTCTCCCCTCACTGGAGGACTTGCACAGCGACCGCTGTCTAAGAAAAGCACAACACATCACAAAGGACACTTCTCACCCTGGACATTCTCTGTTCACACTGCTGCCTTCAGGCAGAAGATGCAGAGCAACCAGAACAAGAACCAACTGTCTCAGAGACAGTTTCTACCCGATAGCAATAACAAAACTAAATGCAATCGAAAACAACCATTAATCATCATAAATGATGTATGTGAGAATGTGGCTGTTCTTATTTATTAAGTTTTTTTTGTTGTTTTTTTTTGTTTTGTTTTTTTACCAGTTATTTGTTAATTCTTACATTGTGTGTGAATTGTGAGACAGTTATTTTTTGTTTTTAAGCATATGCACTGACTGATGGCACCTTTTAAATTTCGTTGTCCTTGTGACAATGACAATAAAGATTTATCTTATCTTATCTTACTAAGTTGTAGGGGTCTTAGGTCACTTAAAAGGTGGAAGAAGTTCTTTTGTGTCATCACAGTAACCTGTGTGGGCTTTCTACGTGGTCATGGCTGTGGCTTTAGCGAAGGCAAGCTAGATCATGACCAGACGTTGTCCTCCTCTGACAGGTGAAAGGACAAAGATGTTTATTCATGGGGGCGCTCTGATTAAAAAGAGGCTGTAATGAGCGCCGCAGCTTCGGCTTCGGTTGGCACTCGTATGAAACGGACGCAGGTGCAATGAGAATCAGACAGCGAGGCAGACGGGGAGACAACGGAGACGGGCGGGTTGGGGTAGAGGGAGCTTCAAAAAAAAGATGGGAGAAGGCTCGTTAGGAGAAACGCGGAGTGAGGCAGATCTGCATTTTACTTCTGCTCTGTAATTAACAAATGGATTAATGGGAAAGAGACATGCACGTCTGCCAATGCCACCGCAATTAACAGCGGTTGGAAAGTTTCTTTCTCCACGGATGCCTGAGAGGAAGCAGGAGTGCAGGTCATGGCGTTCTGCTCATTGGATTCCTGTCTCCTGGCATTTTGCTTTGTTTCCTTTTTATTTTGCTTTTGACTTTTGTTTATTGCTCCAGGATCGAAAATACTCTTTTTTCCTAAAGTGTTCCCTTTACTCCGCATTCTTCTCTTTCCGTTATCAACCAACACTTAAAAGAAGCACTATGTAGCTTTTATAGAAAATGTTTTTGACATATTTGTTAAAACTGTCACCATGACAGTGTAATATGAGACAGATAATCTCTGAAAAGATTGTAGTCCTCTGCCCTCTCCCAGTGCTACTATTGCCGTCTAAAGAAGTGGACCAAAAACAACCAATCAGAGCAAGGAGGAGGGTCTTAGCGCTGTCAATCAACCCCATGTAATTACTGTTCAACATGCTAATGGCGGAGAAACAAGTTACCGTTACAGAAAAGCTGTTTGGCCACTGTCATCAGTGGACATGCTAACTAGCCTTAGCATTCACAGCAGGCTACGGAGGGGGGAGGGGAAAACATAAAGTGCAACAAACATTCTTTCAAGTGGTTCAAAAAGTGTAAATTGGAATTCTGAATATAACGCAAAATAATGAAGCATGACGTCACTCAGAGCACAAAGCATAGAATTAGACTGAATAGATCTGCCCTTGATGGATTGACCACATTGTCATTGATAGCCAATATAGAATTTTCTTCAATATCAGGTCCGATACAGATATCGGGTTGGTTCACCTCTGCTTCAGAAGAGTTTTAGCCGAACTCCCAGGGAGTCTCTCTCTTTTTCTTTTCTTTTTTTTTATTGTTGAATCGTGAACACGTACCCTAACTCAGTCAGTTGTAGCCTGCAGTGCCTTAGATTCTTTTATGATCTCCTTGAATGAGTCATCGATGTGCTCTTGGAGTCATTTCAGAGCAAGTCAGCCAGTCCTTGGAAGATTTACTGCTGTTGCATGTTTTCTCCATGACTTTTTCACCATGGTGTCTTGTGTTTTCTTTTCTCTCCCATTGAATCAAACCATCACTTAAAAAGTAATACGATTTTACAGAACTGTAGCTGGATCTTCTACAACATTCATCTGCTCAGGCAGAATCATATAAACCCTTTAAAGATACAGCATGTAACTTTTTAATGAACGATTTTTTGTTTCACATTTGTTGAAGCTGTCACTATGTCATGACACTATGTTATGAGAAAAAAATCTGAAAATAATCAAGCTCCTCTGCCTTCTGGTTGTTTCTAGTGCTAATTAGAAACAACCAATCAGGCGCAGGAGGTGGGTCTTAACGCTGTTAAATCTCCCACCTTGCTCTCTGTTATGCTAATGCTAGCACAGGCATGCCCACTAGAAGGATACAAACACACTAGGAATAACACTTTCATTCTATTGGCTGAGAGGTTTCCAGGCGACAGCACTTTTTCGTTCCAAGAGCGAGCACAAAATGATTTCCAAGCGATCTGAGAGGTCTGCAAGCGGAGATTTGAACCGAGCAGAGGAGTTTTGAGCGCAAAGAGAAAGGTTTGAGAAAAAACAGTGAATATTTGAAAGAGAGCAGAAGTTTTGAGTACAAGCATTACGAGTTTTGAGAAGACATGAAATTCTGCTTTCAAACTGAAAATGTGTGCTGTCACATTATGGCAGAAGAACTCCCCCATTCGGCATCGCCTGTTGTGAATGCTAAGGCTAGCTAGCGGACGGTGGAGAAATGGTTTTTCTGGAACGGTAAGTTGTGTCTTCTTCACCATTTGCGCATTTAGCAACAAGTACATAAGGTTGATTGACAGCGCTAAGTACTGCCTCCCGGCTCTGATTGGTGGTTTTTCGGAGCAGTGCATTTCTTCAGGAGATTCACTGATTATCTGTCTCATAGCAAACAGTGACGACACAGTGACAGTTTTAAGAAATATGTAAAAGAAATCTTTTTTCATAACTGTTATTTATTTTGTTTAATGTCCGCCTCAACGTTGAATAAAGAACCAGATTAAGATCTAGAGTTTAGTTTGATGATAGACAGCTTTGCTACTAAAAAGCCTGGAATAATGAGCTGCTTTGTGACCCCCAGCTGTAGTCACCCACAGAGCAAAACTAACAGCTTGTTTGTAAGTGTCTGTGCCTTTCTGTCGCTATACATCAGTTCGGGTGGGCGTGTGCATGAGCAGGCAGCAGGTGGTGTGTGTCACGGGTGGTCCGTGCAGGTGTCAGGTGAGAACGGTTTGTGAGGTCTCCGTGCGAGATAAGTGACGACCCGCGTCGCCAGACTTGTCGGATCCAGTCTGTCCGCACGTCTTTATCTCCGAAGAACACACCTATGGACGTGCACACACCTCTGGGTGTGTATGTTGTTGATGGTCGCTTCTCCAAGAGGACTGCCCCTGCTCGGCGACCAGGAAATAAATGGAGATTTGGTCCGGCCAACCCGTGTGCCAATGTGTTTTCTAATGAAATACCTCTACTTGGGACGCGGTTCATTTGCTAAACAAAAAGAGCTGAAACAGTTCTTCCTCTGAGGCTGTTCTTCTCTTGTTGTTGTATCACTTGTCAGTCAGTGTGCTAAGGCTTGGATTAATTACATCTCTGGAAGCCACTGTTCCTTCCAGTTCCATTTACCGATTTGTAAAGCCTCTGAACTAACACCCACATATGGCCTCAGAGGCTGTGAAACTGTTGAATAGAAGGTATTCATAAAGATCTGATTCAGTTAGTCACACCTCGTACTGCTGATGGATGTAAAGAGTGGGAACGCGCAGGGCGATGTCAGGTGTCAGGACATGCTTAACCCCATGTCGCCTCGAGGACGTTTCCACCTCAGGTTAGAACTGGGCTTTCCTTCCTCTCCAGTGTATCTCTGGGAGAACTGCAGAAGGTTTGACCCAAATGGAAAGTTTTTTAGGGGGCAGAGGCAGCTGACTCAGGATGCCTAAACTCAGCCACAGATCAATAAGGCATGACTCAGATGGAGCGCTGGGCGACGTGGCTTAAAAATAAAACACCTTTGTTTTTTTTTCTTTAAAAAAACTGACAATAGACGGAAAATATCCTAAAGCACTGGATGTCTGTGAGTTGACCTGAATTCAAAGTGGAGAAAAAAAGAAGTTGCAAGACATACTTGTCAAACAAGATGGTGGCGTTAAGGGGTGCATTGGTGAGAAAAAAGAAATCCAAATTTTCCATGTACTGTAGTAAATCTTCTGAACCAGTTTATCGCCAAGCTCTAACCAGATGTATGTGTGAAAACGAACTACCTATTGTCAAAAAAGGTGACATAAAAGAGCAAAATGTTCCAAATGTGACTCAGTTCAGGTATGCCAACTAAGAAATGAACTTAACAATGTCACAGTAGCACTGAAATTCATTTGTACAATCAATAGAGTAGATAGCTGGAGCAAATGGCTAAAATTAGATACAAAACCATCGTTGGTGACACATCTGATTGTATAATGCTGTCTAAACGAATACAGTACATATAATTTATAGTGCCTTCCCAAACTGTTCATAAGTCTTGTACATTGTCACATTTACATCAGCTTTAAAGAATTAAAACACTTAAAACACTTGCAATACAGAAATGACACAAGTTAGGGAGTGATGCATGTTTTTCTAATTCATTTACAATTATAATCCATTCCTCCTGCTGAAGTCTGACACCCCAACATATAATCCAGTACAATGGTTTGGAGGATTAGTGACCACAGCTCCTAGCTTAACTAAAATCCATAAATACTTCAGACCCAACTCTCTAAAAACACTTCTAACTGCCTAATGAAATAGATCAAGTGTCAAATGTACTTTAAAATGCATTGATACGCAGAGTGGAAACCCTTATAAGAACTACATCAGAAGCTAACGTCTACAGTCTTCCTTATTTCTGCTCTTTAGGGTTCAGACAATCAGTGCAAAGGAAATAAATGCCACTCCTGGATTGGCTTCTTTACAAACTCTATGAAAAAATATGTGAGCAGGTGAGATTTCCACGAATAATTTAATTTCATGGAAAAATCGGCGGTTAGGTGAATCGAAGAGGATCCGCTGTACAAGGAACTAACTGCCTTTAGAAATCCCATACTTAGTAAACCAGAACTGACTTGTGCACAGCTACATCTCACCATCATGAAGACAGAAAACTCAAGGATAGAGTTTTGCAGACTTTTGCAGATTGTAAAACAACATCCTAAGAGTAAAACATAGAAAGATTATGCGACAACTCCGAACCTATAATGACAGACAGGACTGTATTAATCCAATAAGAGGCCAGTGTTGTCATGGTAACTGTGAAGGAGCTGCAGAGAACCACAGCTCAGGTGGGAGAATCTGTTGCCAGGACAACTGTTCTAGAAATCTGACCTTTACAGAACAGTAGCTGAAAGAAAATCATCATTGGTAAAGTCAAAAGAAGTTCCGTTTGCAGTTAGGCTGCGTGTTGTCTGAGGTACATGACACCTCAGACTCCACATCCTAAATGATTTAACCTTCATGAGTTTTATCCTGCAGCCGTCTGCACTGGTGGGAAGCCCACATTATTCCTTCTCAGCTTTTAAATGTCCCTAAGCACTGGAGGAGTAGAAAGACGAGATGGGCCTCAGAGGGAGGTTTCAGCATGAAAACCGCAGATGTACCAAGAAAACTTCACTGCTACTGCTTTTTTTTTTCTACGTCTGATTTGCTGATTTTCACTCTCTGTCCTCATCTTCCAAGCACTTGTTCCCCCCATCCATTTGCCGCTCCTCAGCTCCAGACATTTATTTGGCGGCGGCGGCGGTGGAGTGATCAGGTCTGTAGTGGGTCGAGGCTTTTCTGCCTGATTGTCTGATGAGTTGTCTGAATGGGCGTTTTGAGAGGGGAGGAGCGGCTGTCTCGGCCGCAGCGTGAGAAGCCTCTCGTGCGCGCCATCACGCCTCTCAGAGCGGTAATGAAGGGATCCGGACCTCCAGTTCATATTTGATGTGAGATGTCTTTATTTATTTAGGTCGCTTCTGTCCCCCTTCCCTCCACCCCTGGACTGTCATGGCATTTTTCTGTTTTATGCATCAGAAATGTTCTGACACTTACAGGGAGTGAGAGTCAGTAGCGCCTCATGTTAAATCATCTCAGATTTATAGGGAGGTAGCTGCAAGCAGGAGTGAAGGCAAGGGCGGGGCGACACACATGTATACCGGTAGCGCAGTAAGTGCTTCTGCCCCAGCAGCACTAAACAAGGCCAACAGTCTGCAGTTATGGACAGTAAATAGAGCGGAGCACTGCCTGTAAATAACCAGCAGCACAGCCTCATAAATTGGGTGTGCGGGGGTGTGTATGTGTGTGCCATTTACACACACAAGCTGTGTTGTACCGCATAGATGGACCCTCTCTAACCCCCAACTTTCAAATTAGATGAAATTGGTGTCAAACGTTTGTGCTGGTTTGAGCAGAGAACATCTTCGCTGTCGTTTTAAAGACAAAATCAAATGTTTCCAGAGTTTGGGGCGTGCCGTGGTGGCGTAGTGGTTAGCGCGACCCATGTTTGGAGGCCTTGAGTTCTCTACGCGGCCGTCGCGGGTTCGACTCCTGGACCCGACGATCCTTGCCGCATGTCTTCCCCCCGTCTCCTTCCCCTTTCCTGTCAGCCTACTTTAATATAGGGGACACTAGAGCCCACAAAAAGAACCCCTGGAGGAGTAACAAATAAAAAAAAATGTTTCCAGAGTTCATCAAAGGTCAAACAGCCAATCCACAATTACACAGTTGATTCAGTTAAGGGTGTATTGGAAGCTACAGAGCGGCAGGTTTATCTCTAGTGAACCCTGGAATCATTTCCCTTTTTTAAATCTTCAAAATGGCCCAAACAACATTTTTTGCCACACAAAAGTAGCACAAACGCAGCACAGTCTATTGACACCATGTTTTGTTTGATTTTCCAAATGCGGACTGGCTGGTTGACCTCCGGAAACATTTATTCATACCCTTAAAATGATGGCAGCACAAATTTTTGTTTGTGCAGCACAAACCAGCACAAATGTAGCCCAGTTAATTTAAACTGTATTTTGTTTGATTTTTCTAATGTGGACTGCCTGGTTGACCTTCAGTGATCCCTGGAAACATTTGTCAATGTCTTTACAACGACTGCGGCACAAACAATCATTTGTGCTGCACAAACGTTGGATAACCATTTTGTTGAATTTGAAGAAAGAGGGGAGGAGCAGCTTCACCCAGGTTGTAGATGTTTCCTTTTTGAGATCTCCACCTCCATACGTTTGCCTTCATTCATCCAGGTTACGTATGTGCGGCTGCTCCCACCAGTTAGCGGACGGATCCAAGCTCCCTCCAACCTTCACACTCCCACTCCCCCGCTCGTAGAGCGTCACAGGTCAGAGCGGCGTGTGGGCGTGTGTGTGTGTGAACACAGTTAACACTGGCGTCCTTCCCAGTGACCCGATCACACCGGCGCGGAAATGTGTAGCTGGACCCAAGCCGGGAGCGCGGGCCTGCGGTATTGCTGCTCGCTGATGGAGGATTTTGTGTTTCATGTGTTTAGAGCTGCACAGCATAAAAAAAAAACAAACAAAAAAAACCTTTACAAGGTCACAAAAGGAGGAAGCAACTGAAGGGAGGAAGGAAAAAGAAATCAATCCAAAATTAATTTGCTGCGTTGAAACCAAATGAGATATTTATTGATAGGAGTGAACATTGTTTCTGCTTTCGTCCTGTACATTGGCAGGTTGTGTTCTGAGGACATTTGGAAAGTACAGATGATTTTTTTTTTTTTTTTGCCAGAATGAAAAATTTATATTTATTCCCAGCTCAGCCTAACAGAGGGAAAACATCTAACTGTAACAGTAAATTTCAGGAGGTGAGGCAGTTTACAGTGTAGATGTCTGATACTTTTTCATTTAGTCAGTAGGATGACAGTGAGCTTTTACGTAGTTTAACAGTATTTTTTTTACCATGCGTATTCATAAAATAATAACATTTTGGACTCTGGAATTTGGGATTTTGTGCATTTGAGGTAAAGACTGTGTATATATATATCCAAACCCTAGAATTAACAACGGGTGTACTTACTTTCAACAATGACTGTACATATGCAAACATGAAGACAAACATAACACACAATACATAACGACTATGTATGATAAAGTTCAAAACAATACAGTTCATTACAATGTGATATAATATGTCATCTGATCTGATATGAAATGATACGATGCAATATGGTGTCCCTTTGCATCACAGCAGTATTGTTTACAGACCAGTTTTAATCACAAAGCAGTCATAAGACGACATGGTCAGTGATATTTGGTTAGTTTCAGAACCGACTGAATCACTAAAGCTCTGTTACAGCTTCATTAAGTGGTGGAGCCGTGTATCTTTCACCTGACGCTAGCAGTTTGTATTCATGTTTCAGATGTTATTAGCCAATCTCACCATATTATCACGGTCATAAAGTTTTTCAATTAGGATTCCTAAAATCTTATAGCCAATTTTCTGTAGCTCCGAGTGGCTTTGATATTCTGGACAGAAGCTAAAACATCAGGCAGTTTAGAGGTTTTAAAGCAGATTTGAACTATTCACAGTGTGATCTCTTACTACTGCTTATTTAAAGCTAGTGCTAAACACGGCTAATGTTGTCTTCTTCCACGCCTGTCTTCTCCTTGTAATAATTAGAATTGTTATCATGGCACATTTCTGTTTATGCATTCATACCCACACACACGTACACCCCCGCCCACACACACCCGTCTTCCCCTATAGCATCTCTCCTAGTCAGAGTGTTTGTTGATTGTGTTGTCAGGAAGCAGCAAAGTGATGCTTACACCAACTTATTCCTCTGTCACTTTTGAGTGTGACCATTAATTCCTCTGCGGATGATGTGTGTGTGCGCGTGTGGGGGTGTGGGGGTGTGTGTGTGTGCTGGAAACACTTGTGCTATGACATATGGTATATATGTGCAGTGGGTGTGTTGAGGAGGGAAAGAAAAAGAACAAATTGAAGGCCAGGCTATAAGTGTTCGCTATCACTGTCCTATCATTTACTTGGCATATGATTCATCATGGCTGACGGCCACTGAACCGGCACGGCGGGGGTTGCTATGGCGACGCAGCTAAGGAGGACAGAGCACCTGCGGCTGGAGAGACGGCGGTGTTTATCACCTGCTGGGGATGCGGGGTCGCGCTTCGGCAAGAGCAGCCGCCGACACACGCGCGCCCGGGAATGTGTGTTCACTTTGCAGTGACGCAGAAAATATGCCAGAGTTGGTATAAGGAAAAGCGCATCTGGTACTCCTTAAGATGACATTTTCCCAGAGTACTGATGATAATAGGACACCTTCCTCTGCTCCTTCTTGTGCTTCACTGTCAATGAGATTTTACACCTTCCTGTTGCTTGTTTGAGCGAAGACAAGTCATTTAAAAAAAGAAGAAAAATAGCAAAGTTTGATCCGACAAAGAAATTCACAGAGAATTGCAAGCGGAATAAAAATTGTACGAGCAAATGAGAAGCCTGGTATAAATTGTGCGTTTTAATTCAATGCCTCGTTTATTTTTGATACAATGCGGTTGATTTCAGAGGACAGCATTAGCAGTAAAGTGCGCTTCTAGATTAAGCAGTCACAAGAAGGGCACAGTCCACGCATTGTTGTTCGGCTCCTTGCTATTGGCACTAAAAGCCAACGGCAACAAGTTCCTCTTTGTTCTAAGACTTCAAACAATAAAGCAACGTGTTCACAAATATAGGTTGCACCGTTCCATATGTGTGCTCCTGGTTTAATGAGATACGAAGGAGCAAAAACAGAAACTTTATAGCTGCAAGTTCCAGTGGACTTTATACGCGCCATATTACCCATGGTGAATATTGAACTACGGGCAAAGTTTATGGTGGAATTCTTGTCTTATTTCCCACTGGAAACAATTGCTTGCTTGAGAGGGCTCTCGCAGTCACAGCAGGGATAAAATGTGGCCGGAGACGCATGCTGCAGAAATTAGCATTAAAATTGACATTCGTTCATTGTTTTAGTCCCGCTTGTCCATGCATATGGTGCAACAATCAATCAATCAATTTTATTTATAAACCATCCTTCATACTAAAAGCAACTCAAAGTGCTGCGGTGGTGGAGCTTCAGCTGTCATTGGGACGGAGACCATTCATAGACTCAAAGACTAATAAGAGAATTGTAAAATCAATCCCGACCTTAACAGGAAGTGTGCAAGCACCGGCGTGATGTTCTCTTACTGCCTTGTACCATTTAAGACAAGAACAATTTAAAGATTGCACCGCTGCACGTTGCGGCAGTCGTAGACGCTGTAGAGAGTGCTGGCCGACCTCGAATAACAGCGAGTTGTGAAAATCCAGGCGCGAGGTTATGAAGTCACACCTGGAGAGAAAAGACTTTATCTTTGACCGAGAAAGATTCCACCACGTTGACTAGAGCAGTTTCAGAAAGACCAGGAGCTTCTTAAAGAGACAGAGGCACATTTTCAAGGCTTTAAATTAAGAAGTCAAATTTCTTTTAATTTTCATTCAATGTATGTTGCATTTCTATAACTGAAGTTACTTGATTGTGCTATAAAATGGCACTGGAAAACACATAATGCCCCTCTAACAGGTCTTATCAGAGTGCTTACTTGTCTTGATCATACGATTAAAATTTTCTAAGAAGTTAAACCAGGGTTTCCACTAAAGTCATTGTTCCCTCCATTTTACAATTCTCTCCTCTTTTGAACACTTGTAAACAACGACAGATTCTTGATGACTTTGTGTTCACATTAGCATCTTGTTAGCACGAGATGAATTAGCAACAGGGTGTAGATGTTGACATATCGGCAATTGAGTCCGGTCTTACTTTCTCACAGTCTGAATCGGGGGGGGGGACATAAATTCAGGGACTAAACGATCAAACCCAAATCGTTCGCCTCGCTTCTCAGAAAAGACGTGAAGCAAGAGAGACTTTTGTTTTTTGTCTCTTCTGTTGACTTCAAGCCGACGTCTTTGAAGATTTATGCCTGCCATGTAAACAAAACTCTCACACAGTCCCATACTGTCGGCGACAGCCTCCGTTGCTCTACAAGCCGCTTTGTAGGCACCGCAACAGTCACTCCTTCAGAGCGCTCTGAAGCAGCTACGCCTCGTCGTGTTTAGTGCTGCCTTTTAAAAGCAGTTCAGACTTTTAAACACTTGGGTGATTAACCCGTCGTCGCATCGGGGCACCGCTTTCACTCGCCGCCCAGGCAGCGTGGGTTTCCGGGCAGCGACACAGTCCCTTTCTCACCGGGCGATTCCATCAGCGTTCTTTAAAGATTTCATCCACATTATGCATGACTGTCACAGCAGTCGCCCAGGTGTTACACGGGCCAAAGGTTAAAAGAAAGCAATTTATACATTTAATTATTCATTATCGGTTGCTGTCTGCTGCATGATAATATGACATTAACTTCCCTATCCTTTGTACTTTTAAAATGATTATTTTTGGGGGGGTTTATTTAGTATAAAACTCTGTTTATCCGCAGCAAACATTCATTTACCCATTAATGTTTCCTCCTCACTTATCTGTGGTATTTATAGGGCTTTTACTGGAACATTTAAGGAGCGCTAATGGCTAAGTGTGCATGGTCAGTTAACTTTGCTCGTGTCTTGCACAACCCAAAATCTCATTGAAGCTGTAATCGCGGCACCGGGATCAGGGAAGTAAACCAGGGAACAAAACAGTAATTTGTGCTTTTTGTTGTGGCCCAGGTGGATAATGAAGTGTAGCATACGGGCTTTGTCGCTCCCCTAATGGCTCGTTTCATTTATCATATGCCTTTGGAGATTCAAACAAGCAATTCATTCTGACCTAGAAGCTAGGAAATTTAAACGGTGTCATTATCGTCTACGGCGGTGATTAATAATCACCACTTTAGTTTGCATAAAGCATCGTCGGACGGCGCACCGTCTCTATCATGTCAGCTGCAAAATTAACTTCTCCCTCCGAGCAACGTTCTTGAATTTATTATTTTTTTTTTCCTTTTTGAAGGATATCTTCTCCTTAAACCAACTACACCAGATCGGACACACCATATTAAGTCAAATTCATATTTTTCCTAGGGTGGACCACTTTGTTGGATCCTAATGGAGCCTATTGGGTTTAAAACCGTGCACTAACCAAAGATGACAAGATGCTGATTCTGCAATTCTAATTCGAACAAAGACAATTTTGCCAATTTTAGGCTGAACAGAATTGGAACTAGACTGAAAACTATGGGAGAACCTAAAGGTTTGGCGCTTTCCTTGGATTGTCTCTCCTTTAGGATTTCAGGTGATCAGTTGGACGTGTCGGCAGTGGAGTCTGGTCTTAGTTTGCAGGAAAGCTAGATATTTGGTATTCTGATTTTAACCATGAAACTCCTGATGTTTGAATCATGAGGAGTAACTGCTGAAAGTGTCCCACTGGGGGTATCTGAGGAGAAGTGGTGGATTGACTAAAGACAAGTCCGGATGTGACCAAACACTTGGCGTACAGCGCCCTGTTAGAGGCATTCCTCCTGTTACTCCAACACTTCATATAAAATTTTGTGTAGCAAATTACCTCCTGTGTTTAATTTAATGCCAATATTAATCCATATGTTCTGTGGCGACTTTAGAGTTTTGTTTATGATCAAACAAACATTTGTTCCTGGTGATCAAGGAGCAAAATGCTGAGCAGTTTGCTGCAGGATGGGGTTATGAAAACGTCTGATATTGAAGATATCGATAAATAAATCTCTGACATATTCTTTCTGTCATTTTGGCTTCCAGAAAATAGAAATAATTTTTGGTAATTCCAGCTGACCTAAAATGAGAGACGTTTGGTCTGATGTGTCTTCAGAAACCGATTTAACAAAAAAAAAAAGGTGTATGTAAACTTCTGGTTTTGACTGATCTGAAACAAACTGTATAAAGAAAAAAGGGGTGATTTAAAAGTTTTACAGCGGAGGGAGTTTGAACTCTCTTGAAGTTGAATTTGCCGTATTGTTGTTGCTGTCCACTTTATCGACAGACCTCTGTCATCATTCACTTCATTCAACTCTGACTGGGGAGGGGGGAAAAATAGCACCGAACAAAAACTCTCCACCAAAAAAAGAGGAAATAAAGATTTCTTCTGTGAACAACAGCAGCAGAAACGTGAAAGTTTCTGAAAGCCGTCCTGGCAGCACTGCTGGCTTGGAAGCCGTCGGATTACCCAGGTGTGGAGCTAATAATCCTCGCACCCCGATTTCCAAAGACACGCCGCCGAAACAGATTAGGCTATCAGATTTACCGCTCATCCGGCACTTTGCTGAAAAACATCATGCGCGTGGCGCGCAAGCCTTGATTAGCCAGCGGGGAGCTGCGCGGCATGCGGCGGCGGGAAGGCAGGGCAGGAATGAAAGGACAACAAGGCAGCCAGCCAGGCACAGAGCTGTTTGCTTTATCCCTGTTTGCTCAGTTTAGCGCAGGGCAAATATTAGCCTGAGCGCTCAGGAGCCCGTTCTTCTCTGGCAGCTTCAACATCCAACTCTGCCTGCAGAGACCAAACAAGAAAAGGAAGGAAAAAAAAGCTGCTGGGGGGATCTGAAGGTAGAGGATGAATGGGCGAGGGACAGCTGGGTAGTTGGGGAAAAGGAAAAGGTAGTTGGAAGAAAATGAAAATAGCTTAAATGATGGAAAACAACATCAAGGAAATAGGAAGAGGCGGTTTGTGCCGTTGATCAATCGGCGGTCCAAATTAAACTTTAAGAGCGGGTTTGGGTAGAGACTGTTTTTTGAGGACATATCTGGTAAATCTGCATTTACTGGCACCTGTTCCCCTCTTAGTGTCTGTGAGCATCTGTTTACTGACGACAGGTTCACCTTAAACACCTGCTTACGCCACAGAAACCACTGGAAGTTTGGAGGCTTTTCTTTCACTTTGATAAAAGTGGCAGGAAAAGAGATGAAAAGCATTGGAGGGAGGTGGGAGGGGGGAGAAACAACATATTGATGCAAAATGAATTTCATTTTTTGTTTGTTTTCTCAATTTTACCCCACATGAAAACAGAGCCTGGCTAAAATATTCATGTGTTTTTTCCACGTCTGGTCACGATGCGGCTGCGAGGTTGACCTTATGTACCAGGCCGTAGCACTTGAAATGAAACACCATTTTCAACAAATCTTCCATTTAGAAATCTGAAAGGTGTGGCGTGTTTCTGTATTTGGGAACGTTAGTAGATACTGTATATTTTCACCTTTTACTCCAGCTACAGCTGCCTTTTCTGCTTAGTTAAAAAGCTCAAGTTCAGTCATATTACATGGGAAGTTTCTGTAACGATCAGCTTTCGAGTCCTGCCACAGATTCTCAGTTGCATTTAGGCCTGGACTTTGACTAGGTGTTGTGGAAAAAAAATTAATTTCCAAGCACTGTTAGATGAAACCACTCAATCAGGTTTATGTGTATATTGTGCACAATACAGAGAGATTGTAAGACAGTCAGCAATGAAGAAGTTTCAAATGAAAAGCCGTAACAGGCAGAGTCAACACATGAGTTTTATACCAAGGATAAGAATTCACAACATATCAGAGACAGTCTGGTTTTCATAAAGGTTTCTTCCCACAGGGTCCACAAACTTCCACAACTTGAAAAAAACCTTGTAAGTTCAACAATCAAAAAGAAGTTTGGAGTGTTGGATGATTATTAAACTGTCTAGGACATCTGTATACATGTACTTTTTTGTACAGTAATTTCACAAAATGCAAAACAGACAAATGTTTTGTATTACGTAATTTTCATAAAACAAAAAATTCAACAACAAAAATCTGAAAACATCATATTTCCATCTCCTAAGTCCCGCAGCAAAACCATCCAGAAGGTGGAACCTTTTGTTTTTCATGTTTTTCTACGGTCGGGTCCTCCAGGGTTGCACACGGGGGGTCCCTACTGTAAAGCACCGCATGTGACATGTGTTTAATTAGAAGGCAGGTCCGTCACCTGCGCCTGTGTGAAGAAACTTGTCACCTTGGCAACTATGAAAGAAAAGCTTGTGTCGCTTCCGGAGATGTAACTTCAACACATTAAATGCCTGCATTGTGCCACCAGCTGGAAGAGACTGTGGCCAGCGTTTCTGAGACGGGAGAGGAGACGAGAGGAGACGAGCGAAAACAAGCGCGACACAAAACATCTTCCTTTGATTCCGTCTGAAGGTCACAGTGTTTCCTTTGAATTCCAGCCAGCTGCCCGCCTCGCTGCCCCTCAGCTCAGGGAGACAGGCCCCTCCACAACAAGCACAAACACTCACATCAAAACAACATTTCACATGTCTCACACGTAGCTTCACACACAGTCAGGCAGCCAAAATGACGAAGAAGGAAGTTGGCAGTGTGTAGCAATGTGTGTAAACTTCACTGACTAAACCGACACCAGATAATATTCTACGTAATAGCACTGTGACGGTAACCCGTCGCGATTACAAAATCTGCTGGACGATAGACCGTCCCAGAAGTTATTGCGATAAATGATAATATTGTTGTTTTGAGACCATTTTCAAGTAGTATAATATTAATGGTGTACACATTCTCAAAGATCGATTAACTTTAAATTCTTATGAAATAAACAAAACCTTTTAAATATCCAAAACAAATAAGCAAAACAACAGAAACAACAAATAAAATGAATTAGGAAGTCTCTGAAAACACAAGTATCTTGAAAAAAACGAGCTGGTTGAGACCAAAGAATCAGACTCAAGATAGATAGATAGATAGATTTTTATTACAGACTCAGAGTCCAGATTACATACAAAAGAAAGCAAAGACAATAAAAGAATAAAAAGTACAATAAAAATAAAAAATAAAAAAACGACTCCTAGCCATTCAGAAGGCAATCATACCAATGTCTCCAGAGTACAGATGAGTATTTTACTGCACTATATTTGATATTAGTCAACAGTATTATAATTCTATTATTAGACTCGTTTAAACGACAAATAAATTTATACATAAGCTTTCTTAAAACAGCCATCAAAGTGCTGACGCGAGCAGATACAAACAGTTCACTGGCACAGGTCCATCTGGGTTTATTTAACAAGAGTCTCAGTGCATCATTATAAGCCACCTTCAATCTTTGAAGACTGGCTTTTTTAAAGTTGCACCACAAATGTGCAGTATGCAGTGATGTACAATATGACCTAAACAAGTTCAGTTTCACTTCATCAGAGCAGAATCCAAACTTACGGACAAGGATATTTGCCTGAGCGTATAACATTCGAACCTGACGGTAAATGTCCTCATCATCAGACAGACGGTCTGTCAACACATGGCCAAGATATTTTACTTCACTTGAGACATTCAATAAAATCCCAGACAATTTGAAATTTGGGAATACTCTATTTTTGTCCTCCTTAGTGCGACAGATCAAGATGATACTTTTTGATGGATTGAATTTTAGATCAAGTAATTCACCATATGCTGAACAGACATTAAGCAGCTGCTGAAGACCAGCTGAACTTGGACTAAAAACCACTAGATCATCAGCATACATTAAATGATTAATAATAGTATCACCAACCATTCAGCCAGTTCTACACAGGTTTAGCTGCTTAGAGAGGTCATTCATATAAAAATTAAACAACATAGGAGATAAAATGCTTCCTTGTCTGACTCCATTGCCGACACGAAAGGATGCAGACACACAGTTCTCCCATTTCACCTGCATCGTTTGATTAGCATACCAGTAGGACAGACATCTTACTATATACTTAGGAACACCAGCTTGGCACAATTTTAAAAATAGTTTTCTATGATTTACACTATCAAAAGCCTTAGTGGCGTCTAAAAAGCACAGAAAAACTGTAGAATTTTTGCTGTTATAATTTTTCAGTAATTCTTTTAGGCCATATATACACATATCAGTGCCATGTTTGGACTTGAACCCAAATTGATTGTCAGTGGACATAACTATCTTTGCAAATTTTGGCAAAAGAGTTAGTTCAAAGACTTTAGACAGTGTACTAGCTAGGGCTATAGGCCTATAGTTATCAGAGCTGCCAATTTTACCAGCTTTGTTTTTAATCACAGGAAGTAGGAGAACATTCATTAAGGATTCAGGAATAAAACCATGCATAATAAAACCAGTGAAACACAAGGCAAGAAGAGGGACGACCCTTGAGCTGGCAAATTTGAGATGTTCAGCTGAAATAAGATCCATTCCTATAGATTTATTTACAGACAGTTCTTTAATTGCTTGATAGACCTCATGTGTTTTGATAGTTTCTACACTACTAACCTTGTCAACCTGGAAGGGTTCACTCTGTACATGGTGAATAACTTGCTGTAGTGGTGTTGCCAAAAATTCACAATCATGTTCACCCCAGAAACACCATCGACAGTGAAAGGGAGAGAGGATTTACTGTTATTGATAGTTTTAACTTCTTTCCAAAAGGTTTTTGTATCCTAACCTAAAAGATTTTTTGCCAAGGAATCAACCCTCATGGTTTGCTCATTCTGTCTAATGAAGCGTAATGCATATTTATATTTAGAATTAGACAACTTTTTATGCTCAAATATAGGGCCCTGCGTAGGTTTACCTGCTAGAGCCCAAGAAGTAGTAGCTTCACGGGCTTCACTGTGGAATTTAGACACATATGTGTTCCAGCCTGGTCTATTTTTAATCCTTACATTACTTTTATTAAAAGGCAGGCTAGCCCCCAGTAGCGCTTCAATTATGTCGGAATATAATCCAGTTATATTGGTACTATGTTCAATATTAGAGCAGTTACAGTCTGTACAAGTAATTGCCTCTCTTGATAAATTAATGGTAGATAACAATTGATCAGTTTGGGCATAGTAACGGGCTATATGTTCACTAGATAAAGAAGACCAGTCTATATGTGTCTGATTTTGAATACTGTTCTTATTTACAGTTGCAGGTACATGATCAAATCTAATTGATACCTCAAAGGGGATGTGATCAACAGTGGACACATTGTATAAGATATTAATATATATCAAAGCAGCATGAGCATCTGCTGTAGTGGTACAGTGGTCCAACCAAGATGTAGTATGCCAGGCTTCACTTATATAAGTGTAACTTGCAGCTGGCAAAAGTTCTTTACTTGACAATATTAAATTAAAATCTGTACAAAAATGAATCAGGTGTTTAGCAAACAGCGAGTTTTTAAGACTTTTGTCATCTAGTTTTTGATAAAGAGAGAAAAGAGATAAAACAATAAATCACAAAAATGGACATTATTAAGCTTCTTAATTTATCATGCAATTAATTGATGTATTGCTTATTGCGACAGGCCTTGCCACAATTCTTATTAGTGAATCCATATAATCACTCTGCCTTCAAAAAAGAACTGTTCAAATGGATCCTGATGCCCACGGTGACTAAACGTAGTTCAGTATCTCTGACTCCCAAATTAGTTAAGCAATTTGCTCACACCTTTTTTTTTTTTTTTAAATATGTTGGCCTTGTTGCAACATCAAGTAAGACAGAAGCGACTATGGCACAGAATTAACCCGTACAATGTCACAAAGGATTATTATTGCACAAAGCCTCTAAACAAAACACAGCTTATGCACAATATTCAAGGACTCCGATATCTCATTTCACAGTTTGCTGACTAGATTTACGCTGCCAGGCAGGAATAATCTACAATCCTATTTTATTTTTGACTTGATGCGCCCCTCCCCGCCTGCCCCACTGCTCTCTTTGAGTCACTTCCTTCTCCCAGATCATTCACACAAGCTCCTGGATCAATTGGACTTTTCCGACACCATGTTTGTGGCTCGGGTCAACACAGTGACGAGCCTTGGAGGGAGCTATCGAGCTGAGGCCGAAGGCTCACGGATTAGGAAATTCAAAGTACGTCTCAAGATTTGTTGGCGAAGAGATAGAGGACAGACTCACTTTCGAGCTGAACTCACCGAACTGCCATTTTGAGCAAGAGTTTGGGGTTAGTTTAATTCTTTTGTAAAGCAGATAAAATGTCACGTCACCTGCCGGTCCTTGCTTTGTTTCTGTTCTCACAATGACGCGCGGCATAATGAGGCTTTGTGGCAGATACGGGGATTATTGCCATATCTTGGGGGCCTGGTGAAGGATTAACAGGAGCCAATAAGTCCAAACGGCTGAAAGGGAAAAAAGAGACTGGAGGAGAAAACCAAAGTGGACAAGAAACTTTACAGGGATTGTATGGCTTTTTTTTTTTTTGTCCCGTAATTAGTCAGCCAAATTGGCAAACATCCCCAGATGTCTGGGGCTGTCGTTGGCAAAGAGGTGAACTGTGGGAGGATCGACATTGATTTTCCACTGCCACAGTTACAGAGATCCTCTCCTAACTTTTCCTAAAGGAATAAACGCCCACGTTGCTTCAGTGCTGTGGCTTCCAGCCCTACTCCTGGCTTTCTTTTTTTTTTCCACAATTTTTGCTTCTCTGAGACATTTTCCTGTATCACCACCTCAACATGCCCTCTGCCTCATGCATTCATAACCCTCTCTTTCTGCCTTCTTTCTCTCTCCAGTCCTCCATCCATCTTTGAAGACCTGAATATGCACCGGCATAGACACTTTGCCCTATGAAATGTTCGGGTTTTCCTCGTACATCTTGATAAATTTAAACTGCCATCGCACACCTCTTGACAGCAATACCGGGGTATAAATCACAACCCTGTGTTAGCACTAAAATACATATTCTTTTCATATCACAGCTCACTTTTAGTCGTCTTTCATGTGATAAAGCAGTGAAAGGTAGACCTGTCACGCTTGATGCATGTTTGAAGTTTAAGGCTTTGCTTAAGGTTGAGGAACTGCAGAGATCTGAAGAAAGAGATCTGATTGGACATTGGAATCAAAATGTTTATGTGATCGCTATGTTTTCATGCGATAGCCCCTTATGTATCACGTTTCCACAGCATTGCATAAGCAAATTAGTTGAACCAAGTGGCAGAAAAATCTCTTTAGGCCTTTATCTCAACATCAATGAGTGCTTACAAAACCCAGAAGGAATAGTCCCATTTTGACGGACAGCGCTACATGAGAAACCAAAAAAAAAAAAGAAAAAAATTTTAAAAAATAAAACGAGGCAAATCAAATGACAGTATTACCAGCACTTAGCAGGTTTTGGACTGTAATTTGGATTTGCCTGAAGCTGAGCCTTTATATTATGTTGTTAAACAGCATATTGGGTGTGCAGATGTAAGTGACCAGATGTTGGAACAAATGGATGTGGGAGATGCCAAGGGGTGGATGACCTATTTTGTCACGCCACTAGGTTGTAATGGCAGTTTTTTCTTTTCAAATTACAGGCCTTTCCAATATACTACCGTGTTGGCTTTCCTCTGTGATAAAATGGGGATTTTCTTTAAACATGACAGCTGATAAAACATCAATTTAAAGACGTGTGTGTCATTATTGTGGCTGTACGATGGTCGGAGAGAAGAGTTAGAAGTGCTTGTCATTGATCTAACTAATGATTGGACTCAGTCCCTGCCTCCAGCAGGGTCACTCACAAGAACAACAGACCCAGTGTCCACTAACAACTCAGTTTTTATAGCTAAGGTTTAAAGGGAAGGAATTTGGTTACTGATGACAGTAAATGTAAAAAGCTCCAGTTGAGCTAAGAATATACATATATTTTAGTTTTAGATGATTTTTGGCACTAGTGGCCTTTTTTCGCACAGTGACTTTGATAAAAGTTGTCAAAAGAAGAGAAAGACAAATGTGGCAGGTGGCCAGAGACCTGGCACTGGACGTGGGGCGACTTAAAGCAAAAACCTGTGGCCTTTGCACACGCTGCGCCTGCTCCACCACCTGAGCCACCCAGAGCCCTTAGAGTCCATTTCTAAGCCGGACACTTGTGTTGAAAGTGCAAGTTTTAAAAAATGCATGGTATGAATACCTGAATATGTCAAAGCCAGAGGGTTAAGAATGCCGAATATGGAAAGTGAGTGCATGTAGAAAACGCTGCATTTAAAGTTACAGTAGAGCTATGTGTTGGGTAATGTCAAATTTGATGTGCTATCAGCCGATTTTGGTTGAAACAAACCAATGTTTTGTCTCAAGATGAGTGTGAAACCCTCTGCAAAAGATTATTTCATACCAAAGCACAGATCCGTAATATTTTTATATGGACCCGGTTGAAATACTGTCCATGTCCACGTCAACACACTTTTTCTTTTTTTTTCTTTTTTTTTTTACCCCTCCAGGGGGTCTTCTGTGGGCTTTAGTGTCCCTTATATGACAGTAGACTGACAGGAAACGGGGAAGGAGAGGGGGGAAGACATGCGGCAAATATCGTCGGGTCCGGGAGTCGAACCCGCGACGGCCGCGTCGAGTACCCAAGGCCTCCAAACATGGGTCACGCCAACCCCTACGCCACCACGGCATGCCAACACACTTTTTCTGAAGCAATTTCACATCGGCAGTAGGTGATCAGTAGTAGTTCAGTAATAGTGTTGCATAGCTGTGTGTCACAACCTACACCACGTTTACACATATAGAGGTTACAAAGCTGTTGCCGTTAAAGTTTAATATTTCAATTCGTTTTGACGTTTTGTAGCAGGCATTTGTCCTCAAAGTCTCTCGGCTGACAATCATGTTCATTTGCAGAAGGAAAGGCAATTAATGATACCAAGGAGCTCTGCCCTCACATCAAAGAAGCCTCATCCTTGACTTCAAAGTTCTCCAAAATGCAATTAGCGCCACTCACCAATGGTCTTATTTGATTGAGTTCTGTAGAACGCAGGATAAACAAACTGGACTTTGTGTTCTTACGGAGTTGGCCACAGATATCGGGTGATTCAACCGTGACACACCAATTTCACGCAAACCCAAAAAACAACCCTGATCAAACTCTTTCAAGTGCCGGCAATGCTGTCTAATGCATTTACAGACGCTTTTCTGTCTCTACTGACCTCCATTTATTGTTTTAATTGACTGTTGAATGCTCTGGCAACTGCCTGATAACAGTGTTATTGTGCTCATGATGCCTCCCAATTATGCTGTCTGATGCCGTTTTAGACATGCCGGCTCCTTCAAATCGAATCATTCACATCCCCCTCAGTGGTCTGGACAACAACCATCCCGTCTTGGTGCTGAGCTTGGTGCTCTACTGTTTTTATTGGCTCACTTGTGTCAAAGAAGTATTGCAACACTCAAGATGGAGCAGAGGTAGCACTAGGTTTGTTTCACTTAACAGCTTTTTGATGGTTCACCCTGTCATTTGTATCGCAGCAGTTTTGAAAGTCACTGTTTGCTCTTGCGGTTTTGGTGTGTAACAGGCCTTGGCGTAATCTCACACCAGTGAGATTACGCGGTCTTGGCGTTTAAGCATGTGAGTCAGCGTTGTGACAGAGGGCAAACCTACAGAATGTCAAACTCTGTCGATAGTCCCAGGACGGAATCGCCCCAGGATGAGTTGTTTTCTGTCAAATCAGAGATTGGAACCTGACAAAGAGCTCCTAATCAGGCTTATAGACGACCATGTTTCGGCTGATTTATGAGTCTCGCTTCCTTTCTTTTGCCGAGACGTTGCCTCTCTCCGCAGTAGCAGGGCTCGCCGCCAGCTTGTGTGTACTCCAGGACAAATAGGCAAGCCCAGCATGAGTCACACTCTGATGGGAGATTCAGATTCAAACACACACACACACACACACACACACCCCCACGCACACACACAGCACATTAGTCTAAGTCATTGATTTTTCAATGAGATCTGATTCGCCATTAGAGCGGCCAGTCTTCGTTGTCAGGGTGAGAAAGAACAGATGACCACCATCGCTGAAAAGATAGGAGGAGTTAGGGAGAAGGAAAGGAGGGGTGGAGAGATAAAGTGCTATTAAGACGGAGAGATAGGCACGCGTGCGGGAGTGTGTGTGTGTCGGGTGTTCGCTCAAGGTGACTGCTGGAGATCACGACAAACACATACAAATGAGCTGGCCGAGCAGCAACGGAGAAAAGGTGTGCGGTGAGTGAGGCTGTCCGTGTCCGCTCCGATAGGTGACAATTTCAGTTTCCCCCGTTTTCCTCGGCCACGCTACGGCGTCTGTAGCAGCACTTCAGGTGACTGATGAGAGACATGAATTGGGCGATCTAGATAACCGCCGCCTGAATCCAGAACCCCCGCTCTGTGTCTGCCACAACCCAACACTCCAAAGACGTCGTGGGAACACAAAGTGGGTGATTTCGCCAGCGAGAAGTCTACAAGTTATGCAACCACTTCTGTATTTTTTTCTCCCCTCCCTCTTATGTAACGCTGCAGTTTCTGAGTGGAAGATTCACCCCGCTATACTGTTCTCCATGTAGCAGATGCCACAGCCGATCTCCACTCGCAGGCATTAGGCATGCATTTTGACAGGCTGATTACCCATTCAGAGGCAGAATTACCCTCAAAGGGGAGACGCAGAGATATCTTCTGATAGTCTATCAGGCTCAGTAGCAGGCGCCTGTGGGACAACTTCAAAACAAGCCTCCGAATATTCATCCCTAACTGCAAATTAAACATGTATTTGAACATTAAGCAAATTAGAAAGCGCCACTTCTGCCGTAAGTCCGCGTGAAATATTGAGTTGCTGTAACGACGCAGAGAAGCGTCAGCCATGTGCGCGCGCGTCCGTATGAGAATCGATTGCTTTTTTTGGTAAAGACGTGTTTATCCTGCGCGTCTCCCGCTCATTCTGCCCCACCGGCTGATTCATAAGCTCATAAATTATTGCAGGGAGGCATACTTACACTGGCACGTCAAGTTAGGCTCAAGCAGATCCGGGCTGTGATAGATCATTATTGGGGGAAATGGGGAAAGAAGCTGACGAATAGTTTGCATTTTCCGCCACCCCGCGGGACTATTAATATGAAGTCTGTCAGAGCGAATTATCAACATCAGCAAATTCCTGAACTGGTCAAGCCGCTTTTTCTTCATTTTCTCTGTCTTTTTTTTTTTTTTGGTAGTTTTTCAAGATGCGAAACGCTAAATTCCGATGTTTTCTCGTTCTACCTCGCTTGTTTACCCCATTAGTTCATCAGATTGGGAGGCGTGTGTTGGTGATGAACCTTTAGGGTTTGCTAGAGACGAATCACCGTCTAATTGAGGTGTCGGTTGAAGGAAACAAAGAAGGGAAAGCTTCAGAACCGCCGTCACGGAGCCTCTTTTTCTATTTCCCCATTCTTAATTGACTAACTGTGTGTGTGCCGAGGAGAAACAAAGAAATCTTGAAGCGTTCAAAAGGAGCTTTGATCTCAAAGCACCTTAAGGCCCCAGAAGACCATCAAGGTTTCCTCTGTCCTTGTATCGCACACTATCTCTGTCTGCTCCTCCTCCCTCTGCGCTTTCCCTTTTCTGTTTGCAATGATCAGCCAGAGCGCTGTGAGGTTTGCCAGATAACCCTGATGCACACACACACACACACGCACGAGCACGCCCACATACCGACGCACGCCCACTGCAGCCTCTGCCTCATTCTCATTCCCCTCTCGATGGCTGCGTTTACCTCGACGCACTCTCGCTTGCTGCAAGGTCATGTTGAAATATTTCAGACGGAAACGCTCTCCATGTACCGGTGCTGCTCTCCTCTCTGCCGTGGATTTCCAGAGCTGATTTAGTTTGTCTTTGAGGGGGGAAAAAATATTAAAAACGGGGGGTAAATCTGATGGGAGGCCAGCAGGAACTGTGGATTCTGCTCTGAAAATGAAGAAATTTTTCCTCAAAACTGAAATCTTAAATATTTTTGCAACAATCAAAACACTTTTCGTGACATAACACTTTCAAGAAAGGTGTGTAAAGAGTGTTCAGACCGTCTTTTAAGATTTTGTCATGCTACAGACCAACACAAATTAGTACATATTTCTGACATGGAAGAAATTAATAAAGTCTTTTGGGACACAAGTTCACCAGCTTTACTCATCTGACCACTGACAGTTTTGCTTATTCTCATTGAAAAATAGATAAGATATAAAGTCTGTTTCCAAATCTTATCTTAGATTGGATTTAAGACTTTGAGTAGGTCTTTGTAACATGTCATCAACATGTATTTAACCATAATAACAAAAGAAACTCCTTGAGATTAGGAATCTCTTTTGCCTGGCAAGTATCAGCAGCACAGTTACAAGTAGTCACTTACAGATAGACACACTTTCACTCAACAACAATATCATCATAAAAATATGGTAGAACATGAATATGCTTTGATCTGACCCAGGGATTCTCAAACATTTCCGCGCCCTGGCCCCCCAAACAGCATTAGCTTCTGACCAGGGGCCGTGTCTGCAAATTCTACAATTCTACAAAATATGTTACGGAGCATACATTTTCAAATGATTTTTCTCACTTTTATTCTCTATATTCAATAGTTATTATATTCGTAGCTTATATCCTGCCTCATACCTTTTAATTTTAGCTATGCTAGCTTGAGGAGCAAAGCCTCTTGATAACTCTTGATAGCATCCGATCAGAAAGACAAGCATGCCAAATAACATTTCAGTCAATTATTTTAATTTATATTTCATAACGACTAAAAAACTGATTAGATTGTCATTTAAAAAATTGATTAAGAACTTTGATTAAGAAATGTGTTTTTTTTTATCTTCACTCAAGTTTTCTAAGGTCCCCTATCGGCCCCCGGTGGCCCCAGTTTGAAAAACACTGATCTAAACCATTCCATTGTACACTGCCTGGCCAAAAAAAAGTCGCCACCAAAAAATGGTCACACTCTCTAATATTTTGTTGGACCGCCTTTAGCTTTGATTACAGCCCGCATTCGCTGTGGCATTGTTTCAATAAGCTTCTGCAGTGTCACAAGATTTATTTCCATCCAGTGTTGCATTAATCTTTCACCAAGATCTTGTATTGATGATGGGAGAGTCTGACCACTGCGCAAAGCCTTCTCCAGCACATCCCAAAGATTCTCAATGGGGTTAAGGTCTGGACTCTGTGGTGGCCAATCCATGTGTGAAAAAGATGTCTCATGCTCCCTGAACCACTCTTTCACAATGTGAGCCCGATGAATCCTGGCATTGTCATCTTGGAATATGCCCGTTCCATTTGGGAAGACAAAATCCATTGATGGAATAACCTGGTCATTCAGTATATTCAGGTAGTCAGCTGACCTCATTCTTTGGGCACACAATGTTGCTGAACCTAGAGCTGACCAACTGCAGCAACCCCAGATCATAGCACTGCCCCCACAGGCTTGTACAGTAGGCACTAGGCATGATGGGTGCATCACTTCACCTGCCTCTCTTCTTACCCTGATGCGCCCATCACTCTGGAACAGGGTAAATCTGGACTCATCAGACCACATGACCCTCTTCCATTCCTCCAGAGTCCAATCTTTATGCTCCCTAGCAAACTGAAGCCTTTTTTTCTGGTTAGCCTTACTGATTAGAGGTTTTCTTACAGCTACACAGCTGTTCAATCCCAACCCCTTGAGTTCCCTTCGCATTGTGCGTGTGGAAATGCTTTTGCGTTCACAATTAAACATACTCCTGAGTTCTGCTGTTGTTTTTCTTCGATTTGATTTGACCAAACGTTTAAGTAATCGCCGATCACGATCATTCAGGATTTTCAGGCAGATCATTCAGGCAGATTTTCTGTGGAAGAAATTAGGAGTTACGTTCCATGGAAGTGTCTGCAAATAGGTGAATCTGAGAATACAGAACAAATATGTGAGACTCCACTGCCAGTGACTTCAGAGGAAAAGTTGCTGCGCAACAATTTTACTTGTTTTACTTTTTAGAAAAAAAGCACCATGCATCATTATTCATTCCTATTTTTGTGTTGCTCTGTCGCGTAAAAATGTCAATAAATCATGCTAAAGTTGTGCTTTCTTACAAAGTGTGAAAAATCCAGATCAAAGGGATGTGAATACTTTGTAAAGTACTGTAATTTTGATATTTCCTGTTTTCACTCCCAAGATTAAAATAAAAAAAAATCCCTTCCTTTCTGCAGCTGTAACAACACCAAGAACGATTTTGGCTGAAGCTGAATCTCCTTCCAATCTACAGACATTTTTTCTCTTTTCCCCCTTCATCTCCTTGCCTCTGTAGACGTTTGAATGTTTCAACAAAGCTCGCCATCGCAAAGAGAGACTCTGTCTTCCTTGAGATTTAAATTGGACGTAACTGAAAGTGGATCGGTCTGAAGCCCCCACCTCCACCTCCCACCTGACCCGCAGGAAGAGCCGCTAGGCGAGCCGGCCTCCAGACGAAAGCGGAGGCATGCGAGAGCCGGGCTCCTGACGACGGCTGACAGCCGCAGCAGATTAAGGGCCGCTAAGCGGCAGCCGAGAAGTGGTGGTGTTGAAACCGCGGCCGGGGCCTTACTTTAGGTTCCCCCCCCCGCTCTCCTTTCATTTTCACAGTTGCAGGCTTGACTGCACCCAGTCTTTCAAACAGTGTTTCTTTTCCCCTCCTCCTCCTGTGTCTAGAGATACGTTCGCTTAAGGGAAATGGCCATTAAAATGTCATTACTGCATCACAGAAATAATTTTTTTGTTTTTTGTTGTGATTTTTTTTTTTTTTTTGGTTCCCTGAGGCTTTCTGCTGTAATGGGCTCGATACATTCCTTCAGCATGGAGAAGAACCCTAATGTTGCGGAACGCAAATGCTAATCTCTGTGTAAATATCACGAAGATTCAACTGTCCTATCTGCTTTTCAGTCTTAACGGCACAGATTCTTTCCGCTCTGCTCTGTGAAATCGAATTAATCCTCTGAGCAAAAGCAAAAAAGGTGTGGTGATTACGGTCTCAGCCGTGTGTGGGACCTGACGGGGACCATCGTTTTCCTCCTCATGACGCAGCGTCTGAACGACTGCCATGATCTTAGCGACGATTGAGTTGTCGTTCTTTTTGTCTTTTTTTTTAAATCGCTCAGCGATAGTTTGGAAGGGCATAATAGTGAGCAGAGAGCCTGTGAGAGCTGCTACATAACATGAATCAATTCATTAGGCACCTAAGAAGGTGGAAGCACTTTGCCATTTGAGCCTCTTTGCAGGGTGAGATCATCTGAGTGGAAGTTTGTCTAAATCTGGCGTTGGCGTCCGGAGCCGGAGTCGTTTCCTGTCCCGCCCTAACGTCCGCTCCCACAATCAACAACGAGTCCTGCTTTCTGAGCATGCTCAGTCCGTACAGTCAGCACCGCCGAGTCGCAAATTTAGCTGATTTCTGTCGCGACAAATTTTGTCAGACGACAAGGTTGTCGCGATAAACGGTAATATTGTTGTTTTGAGAACATTTTGAAACGATACAACGGTAATGGCATAATAACACAAGAACACATACTCAAAGATAAACAAATAAAAGTTTAATACACTTATAAGGCTGGAAATGGAAGACGCTCTAAATGTCTAAAACAAACAAACAAAACAACAGAAACAACAAATAAAATGAATCATAAAGTCTATGTGAACAAAAAGGCTGGATGAGACCAATGAACCAGACTGAAGACTTTTAACATCCAGTTTTTGGTAGAAAGAGAAAAAAAAGAAAACACAATAAACTGTGCAAATGGAAATTGAGCTTGTTTTAACTGATCATGCAATTAATGGATTTATAGCTTATTGTGACAGGCATATTTAATATTTATTTCAAACGGCACATCACATAATATGCCAGAGTTTGACATAAAGGCTAGTTTTCATCTGTAGTTTCTCAAGGTAAAAACAGCATAAATACAATATGCTACAGTCCGATGCAAGAAAATGACCAAGCTTCTGCCAAGAAAAGAGAATAATAATAATAAATAAATAAAAACCATTTTTAATGTAAAGCATATGTAGTTGCAAAATTTAAAAACATTCGAAGCCATGTAGAAGTTCACAATTACAATTGCAATACAATTAAATCATTAAAAAACATAAAATCATTAATGACTATGCTAATCATTAACATACCGCGCAAAATATGCACTTATTTACTTAATGAACTTGCTCTTTCCAGCGCTGTATTGTCTTTCTCAAAGCTCTTAATCAGCCATGAATAATACAACATGGCTGCAAGCAAAAGTCGCGCGTTCACCTCTGAAATACTCAACATATGGGAAACGGCGTAAATAAAATGCACATAGCTAATGAGGTAATGGGATCAGTGAAGTCGCCGCTGCAGAGTGCCACCCGGCCCCATTCTGCGTTCTTTTGGGGTGGGGGTTTTTCGGGCGGGGAGTTTTGCGAGTTTGAGCGAGGTGAAACTGCGGCGGAGGAATCTCTGGCAGACAGACGTCGTGTCTGCTGCCGTGTTTGTCTCCGGTGCTCTCCGCTTCCCCTCCCGCGCCGCTTGTTCCGTGGCTTTCTGGCAGCCTGTAAATGACTTTGACCTTTCCTGGGACTGAGGACAGGAAACATGGAGGCAGAGGAGAGAGATGGCGGGAGGAAAGAGTAGAGTAGGCGGTTGACTGTAATAAACTCGAAGCAGTGGGCAGCTGTCAACACTAATAAATGGGAGAGGGGTGGTGGGAGTGTGTGTGTGGGGTGGGTGGGGGGGTGTTGGCCGGAAGATGAATACTAAAGGTGCCTGAGTCCTCGGTAAGTACTGTCTCTTTTTACCAGGATGATGTGTGTGAGATCTGATGCTCACAGAGACATCCGTCTGCTAGGGCATTCTGCCTCGCTGCAGGAACCTACTGGACAGTATCTTTTGAGTTTCGGCCCTGGACAACAAAAAAGCGAATCTGTCTTGCGTGTAAATAAGTCGTTCATCTACAACGGATAACTTAAATGCAACCTTTTGTCAACGCATGGTAGCCGCTGTCAGTCATCCATCCATATTTTATATCCACTTCTATCTGCCAATCAGTTTTAATAACTAACATGTTTCCATTTTTTCCCCTTCTAAAACCTTGTTATCCACTGAATGTTAAAGAAATAATAATTTAAGAGCGAGATTTGTTTGGGTGTGGATTGTTAAAATATGGCACATGTAAGTGGTGTAAACTGTTTTTCAATTTGGGTCTTTTTTTCCTGTTGTCTCCCAGTATCACAGGAGTTCCTCAGGGCTCCTTGTTTGGTACCCTGCTCATTGCGCTTTATATAAATTTCGTTTGTGAAAATCTCCCCCTGAATTTTGTTTTTAAGCAGAAGATACAACTATGGTTTTTTTTTGTTTTGTTTTTTTATTTTGCAAGTTAACTTAAGTTAAATGCAAAAAGATTAACCTACACAAATGGCGAACTGTTGGCGTCTAAACTGTTCAGTCTTGATTTGTCCCGCAAAGATCTGATTCCTGCAAGATTTGCCTTTTTTTTGATTCATTCATGAATGTATGTAGTAGTTGGTATCTGACTAGTTTAAATACCACCTGCTGCTGTTCTTTGTGTTTCATGGTTGGCTGAGAAATGCCTGTACATGACTATTCTCTATAAAGAGAATTCTCTGACTCTCTCATCTGTTAAGCCCAGTAGACAACTGTCCTTGCAAACTATGTAGGAGCTAACAAGACTTTTTCTTTCTCAACAAAAGAAAATGCCTTATTGTTATGGTTAAAACCAGAACACAGGTTGTAACTGTTGTCAGGAAAATCTTAATGGCTAGTAAAAAATAAAAAAAAATCGTGATATCCTAAAAGTCATCTATCTGGCTAATAAAAGTATATTTTCAATCAATATCGAAGACAACAAGTCCAAGAAATTAAGACATCACTCTACGGGATGTGTAGTCTGTTCTGTGAGCTGTGGTTCTGCCTCTGGACCTATTCTCAGTGGGAGTTCCTATAGCAAGGGTCTCCAACACTCTAGGTTAGCGTTTCTCAACGGGGGCCGTTCAGAGGACGGCAGGGGGCGCTGGCGGAAGTTTTTTCAAAATGGGGGCGCTGAGATTCCTTTGGATTCCTTTCCTATTGTATATATACAGTACAGACCAAAAGTTTGGACACAACTGTGTGTCCAAACTTTTGGTCTGTACTGTATATATATATATATATATATATATATATATATATATATATATATATATATATATATTACCACATATAAGCTAATTTCTTTAGTTTTAGTGATGTGTTGGTAATATTGAACTCTGATAACTTGAATATTGTTGTACAACATGGAAAAATCTTGAGAAATGATGGATGATCTCTTTGAATTGTAGCTTAAGCTTTATTGATATTAGCATCCTGTATTTTAAGATGCTTTACTCTGGCCTTGTTCCAGGTCAGGTTATTTTTGTTATGGTGCACTTTTGGCCTGTAGTGCCCAGAGACCCCAAGATCATCCTCTCCAGAACTTGGATGGCGAGCCCCAGCCCAGAGGACCGAGTGAACTGGTAGATGGTGACCCCACTGGTCACTAGCCATGAAACATTGAATGAACAATTGACAGACACATCGAAATGACTGGGTTATTTATTTTATTTTATTTTTTTCAAAAGCGTGAAATTTTGGTGATTTGTAAATGTTGATCCACAATTGTTCACTATATGAAATTCTACTCTTTCTTATAGACATTGTGTGCTCTCCTCTGTTGTTGCTCACAACAGAGGAGCAACAACTAGGCTAGGCTCCCGTGAATTTAAAATCTTCTGATCAGACCCAACTTTCTTTTTACTTGTGTAGTGTTGGTAGTAGTCATTGAAGTAAATTAACGTACCTACCATCTACTATTATCAGGTGTATTTGAAGTAACCTTTCGTGTGGGTTACATGTAGGACCAGGTATGGAGACCCCAGTGCTGAGTTATCTTTGTTTAACTTTCACAGCTTGACAGTTGAAGACATTCATACAACAAGAGACTAACTGGGGACCTTGTGTCGCATTGCCTGAGCCATAGTCTCCCAATAGGAAGGAGGGGGACCTATGTTTAGGACTAACCAACCGAGAGCAAAACACCGATTTGTCTTAGAGTGTCTTCTAATAAAAGTTGTCTTTGCTCTCCGTTTGTAGGAACGGGGAAAGGTCGGCGTGATCTTCAACGTGGGAACAGACGACATCACCATCGAGGAGAGCGCGGTGATGGTGAGCGACGGCAAATACCATGTGGTGCGATTCACACGCAGTGGCGGCAACGCCACGCTGCAGGTGGACAACCAGCCCGTCATCGAACGTTTCCCCTCAGGTAGGCCCCGGACCCCCGCTCTGGGGTTAATGTAATATAGAACGTCAGGGTAATGAAGTTTCCTAATAAGTTTGGAAGAACACATTGGAGAGAGAAAGTAGCTATTACCTCCTCTACCTTGTTTTATTCAAAGATAGTTTTGAATTGACTTTAATTTATTTTGTTTTTGTTTTGTTTTTTTGCGACCCTCAGAGAACGCCTGTTTTATTCAAACAAATTAAGTCAGGTTCTGGTCCAAAAGGCAGGAAGAACCAAACAGCCTTCCCGAGGCAAGTAATCTTCCATCTAAGATCATCGGCTCTGTGCAGTAGGTCTACCATTGTAGCCGCTGGCACTGTGGAGCCCGGACTTGTATGGAGGTCAGCTGAATGCTAATATCCCAGGCAGGGAAGAAAAAAATAAAAATAAAAAATTGAAGGAGGAGAAACTTTTCATCCCGTGAAAGTGTGAGGTGACGTTTCCAAATCCTGCTTTGGCTTCCGCGTATAGAGAAGCTCAACGTTATTCCAACATATGACATTTAAATGAGACCAAACACCCTGTGAGTCACTGCTGGCAGTGTGCTAATTCCCCCACCAGTCGTTAAAGCATAATCACGCTTTTCTATTTCTGCCTGAATTTCCAGCCTATTTGTGGTGATTCAGAAGCTCAGAGTGAATTTCTCTCTCCAACGTGTGTCTCCCTCCCTCCTGCTGTACGTGGTTGTTCAAAGGAAAGCGCCTCTTATTTTTGTTCCCAACATGAGTTTTGCATATGGGTAAACACCGGGGGTAAGCTGGACTCTCAGCCTGCATTAATGATGATGTTGAAACTAAGCAACCTGAATACGAAATGAGGATCCCACCTCCCTTCCTTTCCCAGCCCTGTCAATATCACCTTTCATCTCCATTATCTAAAAGTGCTTTGCTTGTAACGGCATTGTTCGAACACACGGGGAGAGGGGCTGCTAATGCGGCCGTGATATTTCCTCTTGTTGACATGAGGTACGGAGCGAAAAGACTGTGACATTCGTCGCCACAGCAGTGATCCTGCAATGGGTGGAGGGCGGACAGAAGGGGGGGGGGGGGTTCTGTTTTGGCATTGAGAGAAGCGCGTTCTGCCGCTCATCCATCAGCACAGCGAGGCCAGACTGAGGGGCATGCATCACAGCCAGAGGAGGAAGCGCCTTGTGACAGTTCACTCTTTTCACTCGTTATTATGATGGAAATGCAGCCCTTTTCACCGCCGAACGCGCTCCAAAGATAGCACTCTGCCGCTTAAAGGAGAACAGCGGAGCAGCCTGTTAACACCGACAACTTCCATGTCACCATCCGGATCGAGGTTTTGTTTCATCAAGAAACATGAATGCACAGAACATAAAGTATTCTCTTTTTTTTTACCCCCACCCCCCACTCCTTCCGCCCTCCACCCTACCGTTGTGGTTGGCCTCATCAAACGCTTCTTTCCTTTTCCTACCACTGATCAACATGTGACGTCTGTTGTTTTGTTTCTGTTTGTTAGTTTATCTGATAAGTTCTGGATTCGCCCGCCCGGTGGGGGTTTGGAGCTTAAATGAAGTTTGAAAAGGTTATGAGGGCTGCAGGAGGAAAACAGATGAGCTTGGATTCATCTACATTAGCCAGATTTGCTCAAACCATTTTTTATTAATTTTTTTGGTGGAGACTTCAGTCTAAAAGACTCCTGGTCTTCACTTTCTGGCTCAGTGGCATTCTGGTGAAAGCAGATTTGTTACACTTTAAGGGAGCAAAGTCTTAGAGGAGGCTACACTGTAAAAAAAAAAAAAAAAGAAAGTGTGGAAAAGAGAGGAGGGATGAATGAGGGAGGGGCAGAGGTGGAAACTTTGACAAATGAGGTGCACAAAAAAGGGTGTGGTGAGAAAGCCAGCGTACCGGGCAAAGATAAAACCTACTGTTTGGGGGTTTATTCAATTTGGGGTTTTATTCAGTGGTAGGCACCGCGCTAATCCTAATGTATTAACCATAAACGTTCATTCTGCTAACTTTAAAGCACTACACCAACACGGTTAGCAGAAGCTAATGCTAAAGCACTAGCTTCAGGTTAAATTATGTTTGCCCTTGAAAGACTGCCACACTCGAGCGCCTTAATTTTGATGTTATAATTTACATGTTCCATAATGCTTTGTTCATATCTTGTCTTCTACCATCTTCTACTGTCTTCTTATGGCAAGGAACAGGCTAGCATGAGGAGAGGAAAAGGAACAGCTGCATAAACAGTCTTCACCCACTTCAAAATAAGAGCATAATATTAAATGTGTGGCTACTTGAAGAATTTTAAAGAGTCAATAACCAAAACTTCACCCTAGATGTCAAATAGCGCTTTCAAAATTATTCAGGAGAATTGGTTTAGGGGAAGCAAAGTGCGCTAAATGTTTTCAAAGTTTGCAAAAGCACTAAATGTAAAATTAGCTTCACTGTTAGTTCATTAGCTGCTTAGCAGACGTGAACGTGACCATTGGGTTTTTGTAATTAGGTTCAACTAATCCCTAATATTCTGAGTTGTTTCTAATGCAAAAAACAGAACAGTCATTTTGTTCTTACAATCTTAAAGGTTTTGTGAAGAGTCCTCCATGTTAAGCAGGAAGAGGAAAGTTGCAAAACAATGCCATATTTTTTAAATGATTGGTGCTTTTGTGATTTGTTCGTAGATCAACTTAGAGGATTAAACATGTAGCACGTGGGTTAAAACAGCCTTCTACACCATATTTAAGTTCATTTGCCTTCAATGTTGCACATTTGGCGTAGGCCTGACAGTCACTTCATGGTTAGGAAGTGTCCCGAATGTGACCAACCATAACTCACAAAAGCAACACAGAATACCATGAAAACGTACCAAACCTTTTTCTTCTAAATTCAAGCAATGTGTTTAAACCAATCATAATATCAGAGGAGTCACGGTGAGACGCCACATCACACAAACTCTGACAATTTACCTTCTTTCATTAGCGTTGACTTCTCACTTTGTAAAGTCAATGCAACTCTTTCAGATTCCTACTTCAGTTTTTAAAAAGCGAAAGCTTTATCTAATTCAGCTCGCCCTCGCAAACGTTCCAATGCCAGCACCTTCTCCTACAGCCTTTAACATCTCTTTTTGTTGTTTGTAGTTCAAAGACACATCAAAGAGTGAGCACCGAGTTGCCGAATCCTCAGGCAAATTAGAGGATGACACCTTCGGCAATGTCAAAACTCCCATTTCAATAAGCTTCTCTCTTAAGATTACCCCAACATTTTCCTTCTGTTTGTCTGCAACACACTTTTCTTAGAGCTCACCAGTTGTTGCAAGTCACGGCTAAGTAGTACGTAGTGTAAAACTGTTTAGGTCAGGCGTAGGGGGGAAAGATTGAGGTTGCATTGATGCCAGCCTTGTTTAGTCTGTTTTAATAAAACTCTAGTTTGTTTGCCTAGGAAGTCCGGTTCATTTGTGAGGAGGTGTGAATGCACAATCAAACTCTGATGTGGACCAAAAAAGTGAACTCTGGTCCCCCTTAAAACTTAGGTTTCGGGCGTGCTGTGGTGGTGTAGGGGATAGCGCGACCCACCTTTGGAGGCCTTGAGTCCTCGACGCGGCCGTCTCGGGTTCGATTCCCGGACCCGGCGACATTTGCCGCATGTCTTTCCCACTCTCCTTCCCCCTTTCCTGTCAGCCTACTTTCATATAAGGAACACGAGAGCCCAAAATAAGACCCCTGGAGGGGAGAAAAAACAACAACTTAGGTTTCGGTCCGGTTGAAGTGAACTCTGGCGCGCTTCGAATGCAAATGTGAACTCCAAGCGGATGGAAAGCTCTCCAATAGCAGGAAGTGGGCTATCATGTCGTTTCCTTCAGCGGTTCTTAGCGCAGCGCCACTACGGGTGAGGGAGAGAACCGGTTCTTCAAACAGTTTGGCTCATTTGACACACCAGCTGAAAATGTAACAAATGTAACAATTTTGGTCTCCAACCGACCTGGTCTACCGGACTATCAGGTGTGAAAACATCCTAAAATGCAGACCATGACTAATGGCACCAACCAAAACATTTATACTGAGCATCACCTCTGAATACCTACCAAAATCTCCGTTCTAGTCTTCAGAGGTCAGGGAGGCAACCTGTGGTGTGGCAAAACGACCAGCAACTGGCAACCCTTCCCAAGACTTCTGCTCTAGTCATGTAATTTCACACTCTCGTCTGAGATGCACTGAAACCCATAAGGAGCCCGGCCTAATTGATCGATAAACTTATTTGCACTATGTAGAAAATAGTCAATGCTCTTGGCTTTTAGTTCTTTGACACTCTTAGGGCAAATTAGGTACAAAGTAAACAAATTACCAGAGAATGAAATGAAAGGAAATGAAACACAAGGAGTAGAAAAACACAAACATCCTTACTGACATAACATGGATGGTTTTCCTCAACTTGACATCAGTATTGCTTAGCCCACAGTTTAGTACTTTATTTTAACAAAGTGCTACACAAGCATCACTACTTGATCAAACATATATTCATCCTTCTATTTCATACTGTTTAGCTGAAGAATATGTCACAATTTCGGTCTCCAACCGTTATTGGAGTTATTACCGTTAATAAGTTATTACAACATATTGTAATAACTTAATAGCTTTATTTTCTTTATAAAACAGAAAGAACTAAGAAGGAAGGAGGGTAGCAACTCCCAGGATGTGGCTCATAGAGTTTTATGTGGAGACCCTGGCCAGTTGCCTCTCGTTTCATCAACGCCAATTACAGCAAATGAAAAACTGTAAAATTTGTTAGGTTCCATTTGTAGTCGAAACTCGTAAATCCTGACCCATGAGTTGGAAAAATCAACTGGAAAGCTAGCCAGCTGCAGTATACTCACTGGCTGAGTACCCAAAGCTCAGTGATTTTATGGTTTTAAAACCAAATGTTACCCTCTAGCCCTAAGAGAAGTCTTTTTTTAGCTGGCAACACAAAGAAGACCTAGAAAGAACCACTTCCTTTCTTACTTCAAAGTAAAAGTCTCAAACATTCATATCCGAGATTTGTGATAAAGGCTTAGACTTACCAAAACAAATCATACGTTGGTGACGACTGGGTAGAGTTAAGACAGAGTTGACTTAAATGCCATTGTTGCATCTTGTGCCTCGAGATCTTGCTAACCCCCTGTAAAGACAGGTTGTATTTTGTAAACACTTTTGCGACGTGAAAACAAATTTGTACGATCCAGATTGTAATTCTCTAAATGAGAAAGACAATAGTCAATACCCCCAGTATGAGCCAGTTTTGTTTTCTGCATGCAGTGTTACTGGAATGCCGTCCCCATCTCAGTAGAACCCGATTTAAGAGGTTGTCATGAAAGGTATCTTCAAGCAGGAGTTCAGTTTTGGCATAGCAGGTTTTAAATTTGTCTAATCCCTTAAAAACAAGGACATGAAGCTTCCTGTTTAATCTCCTTCCCTAGAGGGGCTGTCATGGCCTGCATCAGGCAGTCTCATTGGGATACCATGTCATTGTGAGGCCTGCCACAATGTTTTGCACATACAGAAAGTTACATGAGCATATTTTTTTTCTTGTCTCAGCTTGAGCAGAATAAATGGTCCCAGAGGGCAAGCAGAGGATGAGGCTTGCCCACTTAAAAGAAACGAGACAAAAGAAGACAGTGGTACGTTATCATTTTCATACACACACTTATGCTAATAGACGGCCTCGCTCCCTAATGTTTGTTGCATTCAGGGACCGGTTGTATAGTTTTCCTCAAAAGGCTCCCTCTGAGTTCTGCATTCGTAAGCGGATGATGCGGAGAGACAAGATGTTGACAGCCAACACGGCCGTCACGGGTCAGGAGCATTCCATGGCAACGCAACACGTCGTCTGATGTCCCACGAAGTGATGTTTGCCATCCTGAGGGGAGTCTGGGTCTGGTCCGCGTCTGATCCTACGTGTGACAGTGCTCGTGTCCGCGTCGCACAGCGCATTGGCTATGTATCCTGTTTTTTTCTGTGCCTCGGTTGTTTAAGTGTGTACACGCATGCATGCACATGACGGACGGAGAGCAGACGAGACGTGTCGGACGGAGGGGGAAAGAGGAGCCGGGTCCGCTAATTCCATATGTCTGGTGTCGCCGTTGGCTGCCGCGGCAACAGTTAGTGGCGCATCCCCACCTCTCATATTCCCAAAATGGCCTCGGCTGGAACTGAATGAATGCAGCCCGGCGTCACCCCAACAGCAGCGAACCGGCCGCGCATAAACAGGCCGGCGTTGGCGGCGCTTCCGTGTAACACAATAATGGTGCAATTTCACACACAATTTTCTTTTATTCTTTAAGAATAGTACTTTCTGATGGATCAAAGAAGGCGATTATTTTCAGATCCACAATTTACAACAACATAGCAGCTGAGTCAGTGTTCAGAGTCAGACTGCTTCAGTTTCTGTGCTGAGTCCTATTTTTGTCAGACATCTGAAGCTGGTTCACACACTGACCTCACTTCTACTGTCAACATCTCACAATGTTTGAGTGATGCACCTGTCGGGCAGCCAAACCACAGAGTAGCAAACGTTTTGGTAACACTTTATTTGAAGGCGTGTGCATAAGACTGACGTGGCATTACACCTGTCATGTAATGCCATGACAGGTGTAATGCCTGTCATGGCATGAAACATGAAGGAGTCATGAACATGAAGGAGTCTTTTGGTAAATGACACTTTTAATTCAAAGTTGCGATCATATTTTACCATTGATTTTCAACGTTGTGCTTTGACATTGTGCTACGCAACTACGTCTGGGTAGCACTTTGAGACTTTTGTTTATGAAAATACATGACAAATTAAGATTATTATTATTATTATTGCTGTAAGTTGACACTTTCAATTGACATTTAATCCAAATTTTAATGCAGCTTTGCATTAAAATGGCATTATTTACTGAATAATGCAAAGTTGACACTTTTAATGCAACTTTTAATGCAACTTTGCATTAAAGTAAATATTCATGAAGACTCCTTCATGTTCATGGCAGATGTTATGTCATGTTTATGACAGTGTTATACCAGTCTTATTCACACCCCTTCAAATAAAGCGTTACCAATGTTTTTCACTCATTAAATGAATAAAAACTGAGAACTCACATTGCTGAATTCTGTAAATACTTTAGCAAATAGCTCGCCTTTGGTTCTGATCTGATTTGATGTATTGGTGAGAATAACCTTGTGAATGTAAACTATCTCTGTCAGGGAGCCCTCTGCCCATTTCTGTTCTTTTATGGTCGATATTTGTTCAAATTATTCAACCCAAAATTTCCACAAATCAGTTTGTACAAATGCTGATAACAATGTGCAGAAGGCCTTCAAATAAATGATTTTATTGCAGTAGCATTAATGCGCAGAAAATTGTGGACAAATCCAAACTTTAATTTGAGTATGTATTTATACAGCGAATACAAAAAAATGATCCTATATTAAAAAGATACCTTTTTTTCTATAAAGTAATATCAGTGGCACAATTATTGATTCCCCTACTGTCAGTACTTTTCTCCTCTCCTCAACTTTTTAAAGTTTGAAAATACAGACAAATCTCTGACAATCCATCTTTACATGGATAAGTTAGAGCATTCATGTACTTCCTTCTAGATTCTAGATTATTCTAGATCTTGATCATTTCTTTCCAGTCTTCATTTCAATTTATTAAAGATCTAAATTTAAGTTAGTTTTCTTTACATTTACATTTGATGTAATGTGATCAATAGCACATGACGTAATGGTTTTTGTCAGCCATTACAATAAAAACTTACACATCGCACAATTGACAGGCATTTTGTCTTAACTGTATTTTACTCTTCTTTTTTAAAAAAAGGCAAAGTTTAACCAAATTTCCTCTTTGGCTCAGACATAACTCTTTATTCCTATACTTTCAGACATGACAGTAGCTGTGTGTCCGTTACAAATGTGCACAAAACTTTGTCCTTATTCTGCTAATGTTGGAAAAGAAGCTCATTGGATTGTTTCCGTTAAATAAGAAGCGCAATTAAAATCACTTATGGAAAAGTTTGTTCACTAAAAATAATGGCATGAATGGATGTAAACAGGATTCAGCCATGGTGCAAGTGCTCATGATCTACCGGCCAATCAGAGGAGACGCTGCCGTCTTACATTGGAGCAACAAGCCTCAGGAGCCTCAGGATACGTATGAAGCGTTTTGGGGAAATCTGCGATTTCACAGAAAAGTGACAGATTCAACACATTGGAATGATGCGCCTACAAATAAGCGCGTTGCTACTGTATACAAACGGTTGTGAAAAATGCAAAAAATAAAGTGTTTACACTGCAGTTTTGCGAAATACACACATTTCAATACTGGTGAAAAACCTCATCTTTCCGCTTTTTTTTCCCCTCCAAAAAATAGCTTTTTCAAAGTTGCCGTATTTCCATTGAGCCAATTTATTTTTGTAATTCCAATTTGCGCCATTTTATTTTATTTTACTGATGCGATAGAGGTGTTAACTTTAGACAAGTAAAGCTAGCTTATCTGTACACTGAATGTTGAATCATTTGCGAGATGAGTGACATTGAACACATCACATCCCACTGTTCCGCCAGCTGCTTTTACCAGCATTTCCCGCCGTGTTTTAGCGCTAAATCTGCCGGAGACGCCGTTCTTCATTGAAGGACACGACGAACCGCACAGTCTGTCTCTCTTTTCGTCACAAAATGTGCCTTTACTCGAGATCTTCAGAGCTCCTCTCTGCCGAACACGGCGCTCAGACTCTCAGAGGAGAGGTCAGCGTTAGTGAGTGAGGGGCCGCCAGCAGCAATAATCCCCCTCTTACAAGAAGCCGGCTGCCCTTTCAAAAGCTGCTCCAGAAACTAGCAGAAAGGCAGAGCTCCAAGGGAGAAAATGTTTCACAGTGGTCAAGTGCGATGTGCAGTTCTCCATTTATTTGTTGCTATTGAGTCACATGTATAGGTACATATAGAGTGTGTTGCTACATGCAGCTGCCAAGGAGACAAGCCTGCTCTTTAGAGCCCCTTAGCATGAGATGTCCAAGTTTTCTGAATGTCTTGTGAACGGCTTTATTGTTGTGTTGCTGCATTTCACTAACTGATAGAGGATTAAAGAAATAAAATAAAATTAAACCGCTTATAAGAAACCTCTACTTTATGTAAACAAATAAGTATTTGTATGGATAGATGAACCCATCGTTTTGTCTGCACATAAACGACTCGCGGAAAGCCATCTTAAATTATATCTTTAGGCACTTTGTCGCAGCCTGTCACGGAAACACATAATTTGTTCCAATCTTTTTTGCTAAACCCATGAAAATGTCAAACATAATGCAGCCCGACTGGCATAAAATTGTATTTTTACACTAACAAGGTGATTCCTTTAAGAGCGATTAGCTGGCAGCTTGGCGTAGCTTGACATAGTGTGCAGGGTTTCATTAAACAAAGAAAAAAAGTTAGAAAAAGGGAAATGGGCAAAGAGACTGGAAGAGAAAAGAACGCAGCAGAAAAACCTGAAAAACAAAAAAATTTTAACTTTTTTTTTCT